>NC_041231.1:86815238-86882525 GCF_002837175.3 Physeter macrocephalus
GTATAGTTGCTTTACAATGTTGGGTTAGTTTCTGCTGTACAACGAAGTGAATCAGGTACATGTGTACATATATCCTCTCCCTCCCATCCCTACCCCATCCCACCCATCTAGGTCACCACAGAGCACCAAGTTGAGCTCCCTGCACTATACAGCAGGTTCCCACTAGCTATGTTTTACACCATGGCAGTGCACATATGTCAATCCCAATCTCCAAGTTCATCCCCCACACCCCCGTGTCTACACCTCTGTTCTCTACGTCTGCATCTCTATTCTCAAACAGATCGTTGAAAGCCATCCTAAGACTAATGCCAACCCCAACTCAACAACAGTTCCCCAAGCTTGTTCCATTCTCATACCTCTGAGTTTTTGCATATGCCACATTACACTTTGAGAAACACTGAATGCAAGGGTCGGAAGCACCTGACACTCTTTGAGAGGTTTTTGGTTTAGGAAGCTCAGTTAAGTTCTGGGGTTTATTGGATTATTAAGTCCAAAAGGCCTGGGGCTTATAATTAACCTTTTAAACAAATTAATTTATTTATTTTTATGTATTTATTTGGCTGCATTGGGTCTTGGCTGCAGCACATGGGATCTTCGTTGCAGCATGTGGGATCTTTAGTTGGGCATTTGAACTCTTAGTTGCGGCATGTGGGATCTAGTTCCCTGACCAGGGATCGAACCTGGGCCCCCTGCGTTGGGAGTGCGGAGTCTTAGCCAGGCCTGGGGCTTTAACCAAGCAAGAATAACCTTGAAGAGGGAATTCCCTGGCGGTTCAGTGGTTAGGACTCAGCCCCTTCACTGCATAGGGCCCGAGTTTGATCCCTGGTTGGGGAACTAAGATCCTGCAAGCCACATGGCATGGTCAAAAAAAAAAAAAAAAAAAAAGAATAACCTTGAAGAATTATCAGTTGGGATTCCTAGCTAAAAAGAGAGAGTATGCCTTCTGCCACGAGGTCACTAACTCATCTAACCATCTCTAAGAGCATAGTAGTACATCAAAGCCAAAGAAATCAAGACCAATAGGTTAGTTATTTGCAGATTCAATGAGGACATGTAGTCCCTGTCTCACCAACCAACATTACTTCCAATTTCAAAATTTAATGTTTCACCTATAATACTGGTAGCAACAACAAAAACAAAAGGCTTGCACATAAGAAAAGCAAAAGTCATGTTTGAAATACTGAAGTTTGCTCTTACTAAACCATAACAAACTACATTATGGTATAATTTACCTTATGAGTTGTAAAACTGCATTCTCAGAAGTAGATGTGATCTTAGAGACTTAAGTCAATCATTACGATGATGGAGTCCTTTTTCACTGACTTCTCACTTCTTCGATATTCCAAGAAACGAAGTGTCAATTAAAACATTAACTTTTACCATACCCTTCCTTTGGTGACAACTTCTGATATTAAAAAAAAAGGCCTTTGTAATATCTTCACCATGTAAGTCACTGATGACACTTTCCTTTGGCATGGATTTTCTGGTGTTTATTAAGATTAGAGCTCCCACGGAATGCTTTCCCACACTCGTCACACTCGTATGGTTTCTCTCCAGTATGGATTCTCTGATGAAGAATAAGAGTTGAGATCTGGCTGAATGCCTTCCTGCATTCTCCACACTTATAGGGCTTTTCTCCAGAATGAATCCTCTGGTGATTAATAAGGGCTGAGTTCGCATAGAAGGCCTTCCCACACTCCTTACACTCATACGGCTTCTCTCCTGTGTGGATTCTCTGATGTTTGATGAGGTCTGAGCTCACGCTGAAGGCTTTCCCACACTCATCACACTCATAAGGTTTCTCACCAGAGTGGATTCTCTGATGTTTGATGAGGTCTGAGCTCACACTAAATGCTCTGCCACATTCATTACATTCATAGGGTTTCTCTCCATTGTGGATTCTCTGATGTATAATCAGGTGTGCCCTCACACTGAATGCTTTCCTACACTCATTACAAGTATAGGGTTTCTCACCAGTGTGGATTCTTTCATGCACAGTGAGGGTTGAGCGCGCATTGAAGGCTTTTCCACAGTGATCACACTCATAGGGTTTCTCTCCGGTGTGGATTCTCTGATGTCGAACAAGGCTTGAGCTCTGGGCAAACTTCTTTCCACACTCACTGCATTTATACCATCTTTCTTCTTTAGGCTTGTCCTCATGCCTTTCTAACTGGTCCTCATACTGAAAAGCTTTTTCATTCTCAGGAATCTGTAAAGTATCCCTATCATATATGCTGGGGACCTTTGGGTGTGGGTCCATCCTTACAAAAATCTTCCCTTCAGAACTGACACCTTGTTCATACCTTTGGCCTTGATTCCTGAAATAAACAGACCTTTCAAATGTAATTTATTCCCTGATGCTAAAGCAATATGATGTAATAAAGACTAAACCAGGACTCTCAAACATGTTCCACAAACCCAGGACATACCGATCACACGGTGGTCAGATCAAATGTTTTTCTTCAGTCTGTACCACCACAGAACTATTGGAATGAACACCTGACTCAAATAACTATTTAAGTCTACCCTTTATAAAGGTATTTAAAGCACAAAATCTGGGATATAAGTGAGTATATAAAATAATAGATAGTTTCTACTTAAGACTTTTTATCATATTTAATTTAATTGGGAAACAAGACAGGAGTTGCAGAGATTTGCAGATAGCAGAGCAAATGAAGGAGCACAGGAATAGAGAAGACAAAAAACCAGAAATTCAACTGATAATGAATTAGTTTGGGAAAAATGACAATAACATCATTGTTGTGTTTTACCACTCACACAAGTCCACACTATTTGGGTTGGAAGAGAGACATGGAGATAAAAGAAGCTCTGTCTACTGCTACCTCTACTACTGCTGCAGCTGATGTTGCTATGACAGACAGTATCTTAGCAACAGGGGTGCTTTGTCTTCTCTGGAACTGTGACAGAACAGACTCTTTATCTCTCCAAAGAAAGGTCCACTCCATCTTTATAATTCAGACCAATGTGTGGATAACTTGTTGGATTGCTCCCACTCTCTTATCCCCTGGGAACAAACTCAATTCTATCTCCAAACTTAATAAAACTTTTGCTTCAAACTCAAATTACACAAATCTTCCTCTGCCTCTTTCCATCTTACAAATTGTTTTATGTCTCAATAGTGATAAGTCAACATCCCCAAACCTCTAACCTCAGCATGATAATGAGAAAAACATCAGTCAAATTTCAATTGAGTAACATTCTACAAAAAACCTGAAAGTACTCCTCAAAACTGTCAAAGTCATCAAAAACAAGGAAAGTCTGAGAAACTGTCACAGCCAAGAGGAGCCTATGGAGACATGACAATTAAATGTAATACGGTATGCTGGATGGGATCCTGGACTAGAAAAAAGAACATTAGGTAAAAATTAAGGAAGCGTGAATAAAGTATGGACTTTAATAATAATAGGCAACAGTAACTCAATAGTTGTGATAAGTATTCTATATAATGTAAGATGTTAATAACAGGGGAAACTGGGGACTTCCCTGGTGATCCAGTGGTTAAGAATCCATGCTTTCAATGCAGTGGGCACAGGTTTGATCCCTGGTTGGGGAACTATATGATTTTACATGCCACGTGGCGCAGCCAAAAAAAAAAAAAAAAAAAAAAGAAGAGGAAACTGGGTGTGGAGGATATAAGAACTCTCTGTACTATCTTCACAATTTTTCTGCTAATCTAAAATGCCCAGAGATCAGAAACTATTCTAAAAATTTTATTTAAAAATTTGTCCATGTTTTTGAATAGGTAACATACAATTCAAAAGTCAAAATGGTCTCAAAAGATATACAAAAAGAAGACTTGTTTCCACCCTGATCCCCCCTCAGCTTGCCACCTCCATAGGTAATCAATTTTATTAGCTTCTTGTTTCTTTCCAATATTTCTTTATACAAACATGTACTTTTTAAGCCTCTGATTTCCTTAATCCATTTTCGAGCCCCACAAATCAGTCACAGGTTTACTTTCACATGGACACTATACCCTCCATGGCTTAGGAACTGTACCATTTCTAAGTGATGCTGTTCTATCAAGTTTCTCTGGACAGTAGCTCCTTGGCAACACTGAAAAAGGCTAACTCAGTGCACAGGTCACATGCAAATGAACCCTTGCCCAGAGTCCAGAAACATGGCTACCATGGAAGCATGTGGTGCAAGTCGCTTTGCCCTTAGCAAAACACAGAGAACTCCTAGTCCTACCCAAACTCCTTCTGGTCTGTAGCTTGCTCACACTTGAATTAGCCTTTCCTGTGGCTGCCTCGATGTGCCTTCTTTTCCCTAATATATTCCCCTCACAGCCCCAAACTGCTGATATTGACTTTAGGCAACTTCAAAGGATAATAAATACAGTATTTTTTCTGGATAAATTATCTTAAGGCTACAAATATGTATAAAGTTACCTTTCTGAGCTGTTATCAGATACCTTAAGATTTTTAATTCCAAAGAAAAGCTATCAAGAAGAAAGAGGGACATTTGCTTTCATCATTTAAACAGAAGAAAAAGGTTGGAGGCAGAGAGGAACGCGATATAGATACCAAAAGAAAGGAGTTTCCGTGAGTAGAGCATTCAGCTAAACTGATTTCTTCCTTTGAGGCAAAATGAAAGTATTTCAAGAACATCTAAATAAAACTGCCAAGTGTCCGTCAGCTACTAAGGTTATCAGAACAAAGGAGAGGTGAGGGCACACGGCCAAGAGAAAAGAAAGTCTCCTCCACCTCCCCACACACGCCTGGAAATCGGCCCCGCCAGAAAAGCGAGGAGGGTCACTCCAGCGATTGTCAGTCCTCCGAGCTCCCAGACGCAGTTGGGGAACTCGGGGGAGTCGGCAATGCCAGTGTGGCAACGGCCCAGAGGAGAGGGAGGAGGGAAAGGACAGAAAAAGAAGCCGTGGGAAGAGAGAAAGGAAAAGATAGTAAAAGAGAAGGGAGTGTGCAAAGAAGGCGGGGAAAGGGTCGGGGCGGCAGGGTGAGGGGAAGGAAAGGGTCGGGGCGCAAGGTAGAAGGGCAGGTGTGAGGCAACGAGGTGCAGCGCGTAGTAACCCTCTCTGCTGCTCTTCGCCCTACAGCTCACTCCAAACCCAAGGAGAAAGACGAGAGAGGTCTCACCTGGAAAACCGTGATTTGATGAACCGACAGGTCGTCTGACGCCCGCACTGGCTCGGAGACGTCGACTTCCGCGGAACCCCGCCCCAGGCACCTGGTGGTCCGCTCTGGGATCCTGGAGGCTTCCCTCTCAGTGGTTCATGAGCTGAGGACCCGAAAGGAGCAAGAGTGGAAAGGATTCTATTTACACAGAAAAAGGCATTTTAGGCTTTTTAGCTCCTTTAATCCTGCAGGGCAGACGTTACAGTCATCCTCTCATATATAAGAAATCTAAGAAGCAGATAAGTTTTCTGAGGTTGGACAACTAATAAAAGAGCCGAGGTGGAATTTGAACCTAGATCTGTTACAGTCCCAACTCCTTCTATTTGCCTCCCAGCAGAACCAGCGAATGGTATCTCAAGGCTTAGGTCTTAGAAAGTAATCCCTATATTAATTTGTAAATTTAACACTATTCCAATAAAAATATGAACTTTTTAATAAGTAGATTTTAAAGTTCACATAGAAAACTAAACAAGCAAGACTCCGCCTGCAAAAACTGAAAAAGAAGGGCAGTGAATGGGCACTTGTCCTAAAGAATTTTAAACATATTATAAAGGCTCAATAATTAAACAGTGTGGCACTGGTGAAGGAGATAAACAAATGATTCAGAATAGAAGGTCCAGAAATAGATGCAATCACAGGCAGAAATCTAGCATATAATAAAGGTAGCCAATCAGGAAGAAAAAGATGAATAGACTTTTCAATAAATGTATGCAGAGAACTGGGTAATCATCTGGAAAAACATTAAATTGGATTCCAACCTCACTCTGTACACCGGTAAATATTTCAAATAAATAGAAGTTGTAAATGTTATAAATGAAACCATAAAAGTGCCAGAGGAAAACATGGGAGAAGTCTTTTATAACTTCAGAGTAGGAAGCCATTACTTTCTAATTACGAACCAAAATCCAGAGGCCATAAATGAAAAGATTGATAAATTTGACCCCGCACAGAAAGAATCCATACTCTGGCAAGGTAAAACAAACAAACAAAAAAACCCACTTAAGTAGAGTGAAAAACAAATAAAAAATGGAAAATATACTTACAACTTATAGCTCAGACAACAGACAGCAAAGGGGGAACTTCTGAATAACAAAAATCATGGAATTGGCAGATCTGAGCTGGATTCCCTATTGTTCCACCCTCATTTTGAACTTAACCAGATTGCTGAGCATTCATAACCACACAGTTATTCTGATCTCATTAAGCAGAAGCTTAAGAAAAAAAAAAAAGTGTCCTCAGGTCCCTTACATCCAGAACCTTCAGAAAACTACAGAATGTCAAAGTTTAACACTTAACAACTCTCCTGTAGGGAGAAGGGTCCCTGTAATTAATATTTCAATAGTGTATTCCTGGCTAGGAGCCGCAGAGACAGTGGTTCTCCTTCTGCTGTCAGAGCCGACATTTATTAATAGATCACTTCTTGACTGTGTGCAAGAACTGGGACCTAGAAAAATTTAAACACGTGAAATTATGAGGGAATCACTGTATAAACAAATAAATCAGCAGAGCAGGCCAAGTCCCAGGAAGGTAAGGAGAGGAAGAAATAATTACAACAAATATCTAGATAGCACTTCTTATGTACCAGGTAATGTTCCTGCAATGTAAAAGGCAGTTGCTTTTATCATCCTCATTTACAGACGAGGAAATGGAAGCACAGAGATTAAGTTATTTGTCTACTATCACAGTCTGACTTTAGACTTGCATACATAAAACGTAGGAAAAAAAGAGAAGAATCACTAAGAGGCTAAAAGTTTTAAGATGACTTGATAATACCTCTCCTTTGCTGCGCTCTTGTCTAGGTTCATCCTACTCCCTCTTGAGGTCCTCCAGCTTAGCCACTTTCCCAAAGACGCTCTCACCTCTCCCCGCCAATGCCACTCCCATTCCGAGACCCGGCATTCCTCATCAGAATAGTCAGGAACTGGACTCAGCCATTGTCAACCGAGCTGCTGGAGCCAGCTCAGAGCAGTTTTCCAGTAACAGAATCCTTGGAACCAGCAAAAGCAGCTCTTCTAAATATGCTTACATGCAGCTTTCTTGTTAATTGGAGAGTCTGCAATTCAGTAAGATTCCTCTTGAGGGCCTCCCTTTTCCGGAATACTTCTGTAAAAGAAACATTAATTTACTCAAAGAAAAAGCATTTTGCCACAGCTGTTACACTAATTACTGAGGGTAATGGGAGAAAAAAAAAAAAGAAAAAGAAAGAAATCCATGTCAAATAAGGGGCTAACTTGCAAAGGGCTGTCAGATCACAAACTGGGATTAGCAGGCGGGGCCCTGTGCCACAGGAATCTCCTTGCCATTGCCTCGGAGCACTACTGGGAGAGGGCCTGGAGACGTGCGTCGGGAGAGAACAGCACCGCCGTTGCTGGTAGGCGGGTCTGCACACGTGTGGACGGAAAAGTTACTGCTAAAGGGGAAGGGCGATTATTTATTGCCAAGCTGAAACACAGAGATGTATTCTGCATTCTAAAGGAAATATGGGCACGAAACGCAGATGTGGAAGAGGAAACCTCTCCTAAATTTAGAGCTCCTAATACTTCCAATCATTTGCAGTTTCTCCCTTTTGTTTGGAATGGCAAGCTGAGGGGTCTGGTGGGCATTGATTCCAAATGTACCAGGGGTACACGTTGTTAATGTGACTCAATAAATCTCTGAAGACCTCAGGAAAGATAGGGGTTATAATCCCGACAGAAGTAGTCCAAATGTGGACTCCAGCAGCACTAAATCGCGAGAAAAACCCTTCCCTGGGAGGTTGCATCTGGGCTTACTGCCCACCGTCCCAGGACCGCCTCTCGGGGCTCATGCCAACGCTCCACCCCGGCCCGACCAAGGAGAGGGAATCCGAGGGGTTGCAGCTGAGCAACGCCCACCACGCCACCGCCCAAACGCACAGGACCCTACTGCCGCCCGCGTAGCAACCTGCTCCAAGAGCTCCCCGCGAGCGGAAGTCCCTCTCAGCACTTCCGGGGCGTGGCCTAGCTTGTACCCAGGCAGGCAGTTGTGGGGTCTGGTCCATACTGTCATTCCTGGGAGCTCCTCTGCCCCGAGTCTTTGAAAGACTCCGAATTTTTGCCTCACCCGTCACGAAGGTGTTTTTTTGCTTCCTGATTTCACCCAGGGTAGGATCACCCTTGAATATTGGAATTTAAAGACACTGCAGCTGGGAAAGGGCAACATCTCCAGTGTGGGCCCTACAGGATTCCTAAAACTGACACACAGGACCCTGAGCTCTCGTCTTCATTATTGGTATTCTGAAGCCAATGCTGCACATCCTATGTGCTTTCTCCAAGATTAGGAACCAGACCTGAGAGGGCAGGACTTTCAAAAGGGCAGCGGTACTGCAAAATCCCTTGGACTACTCAGTCGTTTAGTAAAGAATTTAACTCAAGACACCAGTCAGTATACTCGTTTGGACATACAAGCTGATAAAAGGAATAATTCCTAAAGTGAAACACTACAAGTGTAGGCAATAAGTATGAATACCTCCCATGGCACAGTATGAATCAAGAACATAAAACAAGGGTCATGACTAGCCAAAAAAGAAATAGGCAAAGCCTCAGGAAGCCTGGATTCTATTTTCACCTGTACCTAACTTAATGGGTGACCTGGTGCAAGCTACATGACCTCTCTGGACCTTCATTTACAGAATAACGGGCTGGAAAATGATCTCAAGTCACTTCCAAACCTAGCATTCTATAGACTGTATGAGTAAACACAACAGATCAACACAGTTATTTCTTTGCTGTATTACATAAACTGATTTTTCTAACTCTGGGATTGTTACTTTTTAAACCTGTTGAAGGAAGTACTATTGAGTTACAAAAGGAGACTAGTTTTTAAAAAGTCTTCTTTTACACTACTCAATTTCCTAATTAACTAAATTTCCTACTAATATTTCCCCCTACATGTGTTTCCTAAGTAGGATTAACAGAGTATGTTCAAAACTTTTTAAGTGGGAATGTTTTAGTACTTGGCAAACTTTGACAACGTTCTGGCTTGGGGTTTCCTTGGGAAGTTGGCAGTTATTCCTGTCTAGTGGCTGTCCAAGGGACTGTCGAGGGTCATGTGTTGTCCCCAAAGCTAAATCTTTGGTAAGTTGCAGGCCCCCTGCTAAAGAGATAGGCCCCAGTGTTTTACCTTGTATTTTATGTAATGAACAAAGATACAGAAGGCTGAAACTAGACTTGTACTCCTACAACATCTTCCACCTGGTATAAAGAATGGAGGCAGATTTGGTGCTGAAAGCAATCTTAAAACATACAGGTATGTTGCTGTAAACTCCAAATGTTAAGGCTTTTTGTAATCTTACAAACTACAAAATACATAAACACTTAGGATTCTCATAGAGCTTGGCATAGCTAATTTTTCTAATTGTAAAAAAATCTAGTATTTCGTCTCTCTTCTTTTTCCTATTTACCTTAAATATATCTAGACCAGGGTTTCTCAACCTTGGCACTATTAAACATATGGAGCTTGATAATTTTGTTGTGGGGGTTGTCCTGTGCACGCAGGATGTTTAGCAACATCTCTAGCCTCTAACACTCGATGCCAGTGGTATCCCAGCCATCCACTAAAGGTACAACCGAAATTTTCTCCAGACGTTGCCAGATTTCTCCAGTTGAGAACCACCGGTCTAACTTGAGATACAAAAGCCTATTCTCAAGCACTTTTGCAATGATAAACAGTAAGCTTTAGAGTTTCCTATTTTCTTTCTTAACCAATAAATAACTCTGACCAAACAAATAGAAAGCTTCACATTTCAACTTTTCACACATACCCTCCTAAAGTTGAATTTTTTGGTCTTCAGTCTTAGGTATAGGCAGTTATTGACGTACAATGGAAATGGGTCTGCGCACAAAATAAGAAGAGACATATATCCTCAAAAGGAGTGTAAAAATTTCTGTATATAAAAAAATAATCCACACAATAATTCGACAAGCATTTATTAAACGCCTACTATGTGCTCAGCACTGTACTAGGCACTAAGGGGTGCAAAGATACAAATGTAAAAGTTATTATTCCTGCCCTCAAGGAGCTTACAATTTAACTTGGGAAATAAATACAAATGTGAAACTACAATACAGAATGCTAGAAAATAATTACAAAACAACATATTAGTAAGTGCATGGACCATAGTACAAACTCAAAGGATCAGTGCTGAGGCAGCACAGAATAAGGGAGGTCTCAGTGTGAGGTGAAATCGTCAGGGAGAGCTCATTCAGAAGATGTAATGGAAGCTAGGCTTTGAAGGGAGTAATGAACATGAGCTGGGGCCAAAGAGAAATCTAAGCAAAAGGAACAGCATGAGAAAGGCACAGAGGCAAGGGCCTATAAGACAACAGTGGAAGGTCACAGGAAGTTTAACCATGATAAATGAAGGTGAATATACTAGAGAGTAATGAAGCTGAGGGAGATTAAGTATGGAGGGCGAGGTAATGGAGAACTTTGAACATCATTGCTCTGACAGGAATTATTTGCTGGGTGTTCTTGAGTGAAAAGGAGATATCATGAAAATGGAGTTTGAGGAGGACCATCTTGGAAGCATACAAGGTGGGGATCTTGGGAGCAAGTAAACCAAAAAGAAAGAATTACAATAACTTGGGCCTCAGATGATATGGATCTGCAGAGAAGGATATGAAGGGATGGCAGAAACGTAAAAAAGTCCAGCCTCAAGGAGAAAACTAAGAATTGGTACAACTTAGCAAGATTTTGGACATGAATGGTGGAGACCAGAAAAGGACTAAAAGACCACTCTAAGATTGGGATAAGAAATATGAAGGGTAGTGAGTCTGTTGAGGGTAAAGATGTTAAGCAAAGATGCCTATTTAAAAGGAAAACAGGGGTTGGGGACAGAGTGATGAGTTCTGTTTTCAAATACCAAGTTGTATAGGTACCTGTGGAAAAGTTCACAGGTACCTATAGCACCTGTGAGAGACAACCCACAGGGCAGGATATATTAAGTTACTCAAATATAAGAAGGTAAGTGTAAACAATCACAATGGTTAAATAGGAGTATAGAAAAAGTAGTGAATAAAATTAAGACATGGAGATTTTCTCAGTGGAGAGGAAGAAAAGACCAACAAAGAAAAGCTAAAAGTGAAGAAAACTGACCAAAAAGGATCCCACAAGTCAAAGGAGAATTCCTGAGATGCAGGGGAAATTCCCAAGTATGAAATATAGCTCTAGAAGGACAAGAACTAAGAAAAGGCATTAATATTTATCCACTGGTGATTCTGAGGATATTTCAGTGGGATACAAAAGCCAACAAGGAGAAGTTTTAAGGACAGATTAATGAGGAAATGGAGTTTAACAATGGATGACATGTTTGAAAAACCATGAATGACAGAAGAATAAAATGGTAGTTGGAAATGAGCAGTAAAGTTGAAGCTTTTACACATTTTATGCTGTAGATGAACTTACTGGTGTCATCCTGACTGTCCATCTGCCTGGCCTAGGGCATGGATATTTCATTTCCCTCCACAATGCTACTTTCCCTGGGGCAGTTTAGAGAGAAATGTACTTGAAACTATAAGTTACTGCTTTGTCCTCCCAGTTTTTAAACATGTTTTACTTCTTTAAACATGTTTTCCTTGCAGAATTTAGCTTTCTAGTACTACAAAGCATCAAAAGTATCAACATTTAAAGATGATATAATTATAAACCAAAATGGCATTTTCAACCAATTTTCCAGTAATTGTAACGATTTGCACTATACTGCACATTCCCTCCCTCAGTAACCAGGAATACATAATTTTTAAATGGCTGGCCAGGGTTAGGGTGTTCATTAGAGACAGCAGACCAGCTGTCAGGAGCACAGGCTTGAGAATCAGACTATGTAGGTTAGAACCCCTGCTCTATCACTTACTAGTTGTGATCTTGACCAACTCATTCAACTCTCTAAGCCTCAGTTTCCTCATCTATACAGTGGAGTATATAATATCTACCATAAGCATGAGAAATATGTAACATTGGGTTTGGCACATAGTGCTCAATAAATGTCAGCTATTATTATCTAGAGCCTCAGACCCAAGAGTAAAACTAACTGTTCCATATGGGAATCAATCACTGCATTCTAGCACTGCCACCTTACTCAATGGAGAAAATCTTTGAAACCTAAGATGTCTCTCCTAGGACTATGCTGGATTGCAACAGTTATGGAAGAACCACTTTATTACACCAGGTCCTAAAACAGAAAGCTGAGGATGGGAGAAGAAAGTACTGGTGAACAGTTCATTTCAGATTAAGAGCATAAAAACAGAATATGCAGGATAAAGGAACTTAGTGCATGTCACTCATAGTTAGGAGCAAAATAAGGTCATACAGAGTGATCAACAATATTCTAATGCTAAGAGTGAAAACTGGAGACCAAGAATGGGCTTCTACTTATGCCCCCAAAGAAACAATAGCCTTTTTCTATTGTCTTATACTACTTGGCTATTTCTATAGGTGTGCTGAATCAGCCTTGGTATATATCGTTCTTTCAAGTCATATTCTTTTCTCACATGCATCCCAGTATACTACTAATCTTTCTGGTCATATTTTCTTAAATTTCTGCCAGATGCTTAGTAATTCTGAGATTTAAGTCTGGCTACACATTACTCTGAGTAAAGAGATGTTAACTGGTACATCTACAGTCATTTCAATATGGTGCTCTGCTGAGAGCTTTCATTGGAAGAGGAGACAACTGTTCCCCTAAACTATCAATACATGGGAGGAGTGTGTGTATACATGCACATGCACACACACACATACTCTCCCTCTGACAATGTACCCATCCTATGTAATATCTGTACACAGGTAGCATTTGCCTCAGGTAGAATTAGTGTCTTAAGGACAATAAGGCACAACTAAAGTGGAGAGCAAGGATCTAGAGACAACTAGATTTATTTCTGGTTTCTTGTAATTTCAAGTACAAGGGAATTAGGAATGGTAATCTATAGGCCAAAAAGAGGGAGGAGAGGGAGGAGGGAGGAGAGAAGATAAGAAAATAAAGGATACTGAAAAGCATTGTTTTGAAGAAGTTAACCAAGGAAACCAGGATGACAAATGACAAGTGGGTACCAATGGTTCAATGAAATAGATGTAGATAACCTTGATGTTATTAGTGGTCAATATGGGCCATACTGGGCTAGGGAAGGGATGTTATAGGGAAGGAATTTATGATCCAAAAGGTGGACCTCTATGATACATGATTTTATGACTGATTTTTGAAAACATCAATCATAAAACAACATGATTAGAAAGTGCTGTCCCTGTTCATGATAGTCACAGTGTGAAATTTCATAATTTCTCTTGGAATTTTCATCACAATGTGTATCATTTTCTTCTGGATAGGATTAATGGAATCAATTCCAATTCTGACAGCCGATTTTGGAAACAGCCAAAAGTTATTCAATTCCAAATATGGTGAATGAGTAATCAAATGGTCAAAAATGAGATGAAATTCAAGAGTAATAGAGTCTTCTTGTATGGGCTATTAAATGGGAATCTTGAGAATGTTCCAAATATCTAGAGGAGTGGTAGCACTTGGAATAACAGCACTACTAGAATAGCTAGAACTGCCCAATTGAAAGGACAACCCATATTTGGATTCTTCTGGAAGTTCTAGGTGTTACTTTAAACCAGCCTCATTACTTTATACAATATCCCCTGGTATACTGAAAGCTTCAAAGATGAAATATAGTGCTTGGTGATGATGAGTTTAATACTGTGTCTTTGCTGGATTACAGACGGAGTGCACCAGAATTCAGAAGAATGAGGAATTGTGAGGTGAAGTATTCAACTGATTACCACTGTAGATATGTAAAGCTAATGGCAAGAAACAGATGAATAATGAATGAGGTGCTGAGGCCATCTAAGGAGGTGGGTCCAGGGTAAAGACAAGAGTGTAGACCATCTAGTCAGGGGTTTTGTGCAGACCCCTGAGAGAGCGGTACCGTAATGGGCCAAAAGAGATGAGTATACATTCTTTGTAAAGATTTTTATGTCTTCTTCAAGCACCTCTGTCTCCTTTTTTTTCCCATGTGATGCCTTAACGAGGATAGTGTAAACACCTATTTGTACCACAGTGTACAGTGGGAAGGTGGAAAGCAGAGTTAGAAGTCACCAAAAGGTACAACCATCCAAGCTCAAGAGCAGCAGGGCTGAGTCTCCACTCACCTCTTTCTCTGCATCATTCCCACAACCATCACTAATGCGTCCACTTCCTCGCTGACACAGGTACTGGGACTGGGAGTGGTGAAGGATACGTATGGATGCTCAATGACTCAGTGGAGTCAGTGAAGGTGATATATGAAGAAAAATGCTGGAGTGCTGTTAAAAATATAGCATTCTGAGTTTGCATGGGAATATGGATTTCCTCTATCAGGAGCATTAGAATAAAATAAAATGCACACTTAAGCATAAATACATGAGGTGTCTGTAAAAATTTCCCTAGAACTAGGATCTTAGAAAGCTAAATGTAAGTCTCACACAGAGGCTGCTTCAAACTCTAAAGCAGCTTCTTAGATCAGATTAGGAGCACAAGTGCACCTTTAGGGGAATAAATGGGAGAAGGGATCACAGATGGGAAGAAGCAGAGGAACTAGGAGGAGTAGCCTCTCTCAAACCTATAGCTACTCACCAAAAAGACAAAGTTAAGTGCCTCAAGCCACAAGCAACTTGCTCTAATGCTACTTTAAGCTTCTAAAGGATACCTTAGGCCATCGGGAGCTCCACTCCATCAGACACCTCCCAGGATAGTCAAGCTAATCAACCTGCATCAAGGCACTGGGCCCAAACTACTGAAGAGCTATTCTAACTTTGTCACCACTATCAATTCTGACCCTAGATAAGGTTGTAATGATGCTGAACTTTCTGCCTTTTTGTTACACTGAAAGACCTCACTAGCACATGGTTCCTCTAATGTTGAAGAATGCCCAATCTATGACTAAAGTTTTTTCCTAAACTCCCGTGGATTCAGATTTTTCTCCACTGTGGATTCTCTGATGTCGAATGAGACTTGACCTCTGAATAAAGGCTTTCCCACACTCATTACATTGATAGGGCTTCTCCCCTGTGTGAATTCTCAGATGCTGAATGAGGCCAGTGTTCCCATTGAAAGCTTTCCCACATTCTTTACATTTATAGGGTCTTTCTCCAGTGTGGATTCTCTGATGTTCAATAAGGCCTGACTTTTGACTGAAGGCCCTCCCACACTCATTGCATTTGTAGGGTTTCTCCCCAGTGTGGCTTCTCTGATGGCCAATAAGATGTGAGCTCCGCCTGAAGGTTTTCCCACACTCATCACACTCATAGGGCTTCTCCCCAGTGTGGATTCTCTGATGTCCGATGAGGTGTGAGCTATGACTGAAAGCTTTCCCACACTCATTACATTCATAGGGTCTCTCCCCACTGTGGATTCTCTGGTGCAGAATAAGGCCCGCACTCTGACTGAAAGCCTTTCCACACTGATTGCACTGATACGGCTTCTCCCCAGTATGGATTCTCTGGTGCAGGATCAGGCCTGTGTTTTGACTGAAGGCTTTACCACACTCCTTACAGTGGTAGCGTTTTACTTTGTTGTGGATATCCTGATGGGAAAGAAGGGCTGACCTGTAACTGAAGGCTTTACCACACACATTACACTGATAAGGTTTCTCCCCAGTGTGGATTCTCCAGTGGCGAACAAGACCTGAACTCTGAGCAAAGCTCTTCCCACATTCATCACATTTATGTCGTCTCTCTTGGGTGGGATTTCCCCGCTGCCTCTCTAATGTGCCCAGAAGGTCTCGGGCTTCTCCATGCTCAAGACCCCCGATAACATCCCCGTTGCATTTGGCAGCTGTCTCTCCATGTGGTTGGATTCCAGCAGATATTACCTGTTTTGAAGCTAATTCCCTGTTCTCATTCCTGGTCTCACCACCTGGAATAAAAATGTAATAAACATCAAGCTAACGTCACTTCCTATTCTCTATGTTAGGAGAAAGAAATCAAAGATGGGGGAAAGGAAAATACACTTGGAACAGCTACAAGTAAACGCAAAGCTCCCATCTGTCTCTGAAATGCCTTCGTTAATATGGGGAGAAAGGAGCAGGGTCAAACAGAAGTACCACACACCAACTGGGGAAGAACTGCCATCAGAAAATAAGGTTGATGGAAGGAGGACTAAAGTAGAGAAGGGATCAACTGTGGAGAAGTGGAAGGTGGGGAGTGGGACGGAATATGGAACTACGAAAAGAGCTAATGAGTGGAAAAGGAATGAAAAAAGTCCTAGTCATTAAAAGGAAGGAGCACAATAGGCCTAAGTGAGAGAATCTATGTGAACTCAGAGAGCACTAAAAGATTTCAATTTCCAACTGGCAAAGAGACCAATACCCAGTTACAAACTGTAAAGTAAGTCCTAGATTAGAGAATAAAAGTGCCCTTTTATTTTTAAAAATTTATTTATTTTTTCTGGTTATTTTATTTCTATTTATTTTTTAAATTAAAGTATAGTTGGTTTACAATATCATGTTCGTTTTGGGTGTAAAGTGATTCAGTTACACATATATATGTGTATATATCTTTATTCTTTTTAAAAATTCTTTTCCATTATAGGTTATAAGATATTGAATATAACAGTTGCTGTACTATACAGTAAATCCTCGTTGTTTATCAATTTTATATATGGTAGTGTGTATCTTAATCCCATACTCCTAATTTATCCCTCTCCCCACCTTCCCCTGTGGTAACCATAAGTTTATTTTCTGTGTCTGTGAGTCTATTTCTGTTTTGTAAATAAGTTCATTTGTATTGTATTTTAGATTCCACTATTTTTTAGATTCTCTGACTTACTTCACTTAGTATGATAATCTCTAGGTCCATCCATGTTGCTGCAAATGGCATTATTTCATTCTTTTTTATGGCTGAGTAATATTCCATTGTATTGACACACACACACACACACACACACACACACACACACACACACACACACACACACACACACACACACCCCCCCCACATCTTCTTTATCCATTCATCTGCTGATAGACACTTAGGTTGCTTCCATGTCTTGGCTATTGTAAACAGTGCCACTATGAACATTGGGGTGCATGTATCTTTTCAAATTAGAGCTTCTGTCTTTTCCAGATACACACCCAGGAGTGGGATTGCTGGATCATATGGTAACTCTATTTTTAGTTTTTTAAGGAACCTTCATACTGTTTTCCATAGTGGCTGCAGAAGTTCCTTTTAGAACTCCAGAAGTCTCAATATTTTATCTTTCTGTTGGATCCTGAGTTTAAACTCAACTATGTCTTTCAGAAAGCTCAAAGCTACTGTACTCATAAACAAACACAAAATTGTAAATGATAATAATAACCAGAGCTCTCCTTACCCAGGGAGAACATGTTTCTGTAATTCTCTGGCCTGCTATCTCTACTCAGATCCTTCTGTGATGAATCAAGAAGCCATTCCTCTCGAATTAGGGACACAGCCATGTCTTCAATCTTCTCCAAAGTCTGAAACAAAACACACACACACACACACACACACACACACACACACACACACACACACACACACACCCCCCCCACATCTTCTTTATCCATTCATCTGCTGATAGACACTTAGGTTGCTTCCATGTCTTGGCTATTGTAAACAGTGCCACTATGAACATTGGGGTGCATGTATCTTTTCAAATTAGAGCTTCTGTCTTTTCCAGATACACACCCAGGAGTGGGATTGCTGGATCATATGGTAACTCTATTTTTAGTTTTTTAAGGAACCTTCATACTGTTTTCCATAGTGGCTGCAGAAGTTCCTTTTAGAACTCCAGAAGTCTCAATATTTTATCTTTCTGTTGGATCCTGAGTTTAAACTCAACTATGTCTTTCAGAAAGCTCAAAGCTACTGTACTCATAAACAAACACAAAATTGTAAATGATAATAATAACCAGAGCTCTCCTTACCCAGGGAGAACATGTTTCTGTAATTCTCTGGCCTGCTATCTCTACTCAGATCCTTCTGTGATGAATCAAGAAGCCATTCCTCTCGAATTAGGGACACAGCCATGTCTTCAATCTTCTCCAAAGTCTGAAACAAAACAAGATGCCCATCTGGGACTGGGACTGTTCCACAGTTCAAACCCAGAGTGTCAGAGAGATCCACCAGGGTTGGAGTGGATCAAGAGATGGGAAAGTACTGTGTAAAGGGATCTGCATAGCTAGCAGGAAAGAACAGGAAAATGCACCAGATTTATTGGGGGGAAAATCAAGGATCAATCTGTCTCTATGCAGAAGAACATGGGGCAAGTTCTTAATGGAGCTATGGGGTTTCAGTGAGGAGCACAACTCACCTGGAACCCTGCTGTAAGAAGTGTGGCTGTCATCTCCTGGTCTCGAGGACTTCCTTTCTGGGAAGGGGTAGGACTCTGTGAAGCAGATATGGCTGAGAGAGGAGAAAGGAGCTATGAATGAGACCAGCCTTGTCCTGTGGTTATAGGAACCAGCACTAACACATTCCAAAATTATTTGTATTTCAGCCGATATGCATGCCAGAGATTTTGAATATGAAATGCTGTTAATCTTGGACTCTGGGTTCATACCTATGGTTGCTTACAAAACACCTGCACTTTGATGTCCCACTCAGCCTGAAGTTACATGTCAAAAACAGAAAGTGTACTGGTTTCCTAACAGGAAGTGCTTTACAATTTCTTCTCGAGCTATATTCCAACCTTGTGCTTGTACACAGTATTTCTTTAGGTCCTGATCTCTTGCCAAGCTGAATATGAGAACTAATCTATCTCTACTAACTATTACTTTTTTGAAATGTCTACCATGACTGCCAGCATCTGCTTCCTATAGAAACCAGACAGGGTAATATCAAAATCAACATAGACTACTGTGTCTTGGGCAACAGGCATTAGAATTTTACATAAGGATTGCACTATTAATTGAAAATGTTTCTATACTTCTTTAGAAATATTAAAAATCCACTAATTTAGAACAAATTACTATAAACCACATAAATGAAAAAATAAGAAATTCAGGGCAAGTATTAGATGAGACTAGAACATCTTATCTTGTTCTGTAAGAAAATTCTCAAAAAATGATGGAGAAATGTCAATAGGACACAGGAGCCAGACTGAAGAGGCCTCCTCTGGCCAGCTCTGAGACAATTTAAGCATCAAAATAATGATAGTAACAGAACATTTCTGGAATAAAATAAGAATTTATGAGTCCATATTGATAAATTAAAAATGAATAAATAAAATAAAATGGGGGAAGGAGGGAACACTCTCCATTACAATAAATAAATAAATGTAGAAGAAATGACAGGGTTAGAAAATAATCACTTTAGTAATCACTAATTCAGTCAAGAAGCATCAATAAATACTAAAACTAGTGTTTCAGCAACAAAAGTTTCATGAGGACCAGGATATTTACATAAACTCAAGAGTATCTCCCCACAAATTACTTATTAATTACAAAGGGAAAAACAGTAACAAAAACCTAGCAAGAATAACCTTAACCAAGTCATCAAAGATAACATTACCAATAACAGACAAATTCCTGTCGTATTCCTGAGGACAAAATCACTTCTGGGATGTTCATGCCAAATATATACAACTCGAATCTAAATATGAGGAAACATCACACAAACTCAAATTGTTGTCATTCTACAAAATAACTGACTTGTACTCTTCAAAAATGTCAAGATCGTGAAAGGCAGAGAAAGGGTGAGGAACTACTCCAAGTTAAAGGAGACTACAGAGATAGGACAGGTAATTGCAAAGTGGGATCTTGGACTAGACTCTGGAAGAACATTATTGGGACAACCAGCAAAAAATGAATATGAACTGTGGGCTAGATTAGTATTGCATCAGTGTTAAATTTCCTGATTGTGATCAATTTATTGTGTCTATCTATGAAAACACTCTTGTTTAAGAAAACACATACTGAAATATTTACAAATAAAGTGTCATGATACCAGCAAAACCTCAAAATGCCTATGTTGTAAATACAATGTGGTAACAGAAATGTATGAATACATAAACACCCCAAATTCTTTAATTTGTTCATGAGTTTACCACTGGGACTAACAGTCTGTATTTGAAGCCTAGATAAACATTTAAATCAGGTCTTATGGCTGGTCTGTAAACAGTAGAGGCTAGTTCCTTCCAGGAACTAGACAGGTGTCCCAAATGTACTTTCTTTCCTCTCTGCTTTCCCACTCCTCATCAATGAAATCTGGCTCCTCACCTCTGTCTTGTGGCCCTTGGAGCACTGGAGATTTGTGCTGGGTTGCCACAGGTTGGAGCTGAGTATCCGCAGGCTCTGGTGCAGATTTGGAATGCATGACCTCCTCCCAGAGTACCCTATGTCCATGTGCACGAGCAGGGACCTAGAAACAAGACACCTGCATTACAAGGAGTCCGTCTGAGAAATGAAGTGAACAATGTAACAGTACCAAGAGCACATCTAAAGGGATACATACTGGAGGAAGGAAAAAGCAGAATCTCACTTACTTAGCAACACAGACATGTTGATTTGCACAGAAAGGCATCATTTCTGCTTAGTACTGAAGGAAAACATTTCTGCTGATGCCCTCCCTGCTGCACACAATGCTGATACTCTGCATTCCCAAGAGAGGGGAAGAATGATAAACAGAAGCTTAAAGCAGTGCTCTTCACTGGAAACAACTTTTGATAAGGAACTAGGAAACCTGAGTTACGGGCTGAGATCTACACTTAGTTATTTGGGTGCCCCTGAAAAAGTAAGTTAAGCTCTCTATGCATCAGTTTCCCATCTGACAAACAGAACAATAATACAGTTGTAGGGATGTTATGAGGATAAAAAATGGATTTATATCCTTTACAAGAATAAAAAGAACTCTACAAATACAAGCCATACCACACGATAACTCTTTTCATCCTCCTGCAACACAAACTCATGCTCAGCATTTATTCTCCCCTTGTTGTGTCAATGTCCCTCCACCCAGCTTCCTGGACTATCACAGTCAGAGCATGCCCACCTCCTTCTACTTACTGGCCGTCCTAGTATATCAATTTGCCTTTCCAAATCCTCCAATAGAGTCACCACTTCCTCTCCATTCTCCAGCTGATGTTCCTTAACCAGAGTCTGGAGCTCCTCAGGCAGGATGGTCAAGAACTGCTCCAGCACCAGCAGCTCCAGGATCTGCTCCTTGGTGTTCAAATCTGGCCTCAGCCACTGATGGCAAAGTGCTCGGAGTTGGATCAGAGCTTCTCGGGGTCCTAGTGTCTCTTGGTAGCATAACTTCCTGAAGCGCAGGCGGAATAGCTCTTGCCCAGGAGGGTTACTTTCATGTAGACTTGATTCCTGGTCCCAACCATGATCTTCCTCTACCTTGATGATTACAAGGTCCTCTTCAGGAGCCTGGTCTGGTGGGGATGGAGCTAAAGACTTCCTTGATTCTGCAGCCATTTAGGGCCAGAAAAGCTCAGGAGACTCGTTTCCACTACTTTCTTTATCTTCTTAAGAGAACCTTCTGAGGGCCTCTTCTTTAAGGGTACTTCTTTGGGAAGAGAAAATGACAAATAGTGTAAAGGCAAGTCACAGGTCATAGTAATTTACTGAGATATCTTAACAAGTTCCCTTCCATGACATGGGCTTCATGGCTCAGTCATTTAAGTGATCCTCTCCAGAAATAACTCCTTGCCTCCTTAGCCTTCTGCATGACAATCCCATCTGGGAATAACCCTTTCCTTCTGCTTTCTCTCTTGGGGATGTGGAACATGGCTAAACAAAGTCAGGAAACCATGTAGACTGGGTCTAACTGAAATTCTGCATTTAACCTCATCTGGCCCTCAGGGCTGCTGATTTAACTCCTTTCAACATTTGCTATACCAGCTATACTGTTTCTACACACTTTGGCTCTCAACCTGCCCCTCACTCTCAACATGAGACTAATTTCCATATAATCCAGCTCAAGATATTGTCAAGAACTGTCCTAACACTTTCTTCTTCTCCACTTAACATTATCATACATGTGCTCCCCCTGCCATCTTCCCCGTCTCCAGGCTAACTTCTACTATGGACTTTACCTCAAGCTCTATAACTCTTCTCTGGGGCACAGGTCCTGCATCTCCAAGGAACCTGGACACTCTATCAACACCTGCAACCCCCAAACCTAGTCCCATACACTAATGATGTTCCAGAATGTTTTATAAATAAAATCATACAGTATGTAGCCTTTTGAGTCTGGCATCTTTCACTTAGCATATTGTACTTGAGATCATCAATATTGTTGTATGTATCAGGAGTTTATTCCTTATACGGATGAATGTTTACCCATTCTCTAGCTGACAATATCTCAACTGCTTCCAGTTTTTTTTTTTTTTTTTTTTTGGCACGCGGGCCTCTCCCGTTGCGGAGCACGGGCTCCAGACGCACAGGCTCAGTGGCCATGGCTCACGGGCCTAGCTGCTCCGCGGCATGTGGGATCTTCCCAGACCGGGGCACGAACCCGCGTCCCCCGCATCAGCAGGTGGACTCTCAACCACTCAGTCACCAGGGAAGCCCCTGCTTCCAGTTTTTGATGATTACAAATGATGCCACTATAAACATCTGCATATGAGTTTTTGTATGAACATAGTTTTCATTTCACCCGGGTAAATATCCAGAAGTAAAATTGCTAGGTCATATGGTAAGTATATGTATAACTTTATAAGAAACTGCCAAACTGTTTTCCAAAGTGGCTATAATACTTTGCATTCCACTAGCAATATGTGAGAACTGCAGTTGCTCCATATCCTGACCAGCATTTGACATATAAATAAATATATATATAGACATATATACATAGATTTAGATATTCTAAAGGCATATAGTGGTATCTCACAAGGGTTTTAATTTGCATTTCTCTATTGACTAATAACGTTGAGCATCCTTTCCTGTGCTTATTTGCCATCCATATAGTTGGTCCTTCATATCCATGGGTTTCACATCCCTGGATTCAATCAACCACGGATCAAAGATGTTTGGGGAAAAAAAAAATTCCAGAAAGTTCCCAAAAAGAAAACCTGAATTTGCCACACACCACCAACTATTTATATAGCCTTTACATTTTATTAGGTATTATACGTAATCTAGAGATGATTTAAAGTATATGTGAGGATGTGTGTAGGTTATATGCAAAGACTATGCCATTTTATATGAGACTCGAGCATCGACAAATTTTAGTATCCATGAGAGGTCCTGGAACCAATCCCCCATGGATACCAAGGGACAACTGTATCTTTTTTGGTAAGTATCTGTTCAAAACTTTTGCCTATTTATAAAATTAGGTTTTTTTATAATTGAGCTTTGAGAATCCTTCCATATTTTGGATACAAGTCCTTTATGAAATATGTGACTTGCAAATATTTCCTCCTTTTCATTCTTTTAACAGTGCCTTTCCAAGAACAGAAATTCATAAATTTTTGAAGTTTGTCAACTTATTTCTTTTAGGGATTGTACTTTTGGTGTCATATCTAAGAAATCTTTGCTTAATCCAAGGTCACAAAGATTTTCTCCTTCTTTTTCTAAAAGTTTTATAGTTTTAGGTTTTACCTTTAGTTCTATGATTGCTTTTAAGTTAATTTTTGTTCAGAGTTTGAGGTATGGATGGAGGTTCATTTTTTTGCATACAAATATCAATTGTTCCAGCACTATTTGCAAAAAACGATTAAACTTTACCCATTGAATTGTCTTCGCATCTTTGTCAAAAATCAAGTGACTATACATGTGTGGATCTCTTTCTGGAGTCTATTTTGTTCCACTGACCTATATGTTTATCTTTTTGCCAATACAAAATTGTCTTGATTGTTGTGGCTTTTAAAATCTTGAAATCAGTTACTAAGAGTCCTGCAACTTTGTTGTTCATTTTCAAAATTGTTTCAGCTTTTCTAGTTCTGTTGCCTTTTGATATAAATGTTATAATTGGCTTCTCCTACAAAAAAAATTCCTGGAATAGGATTTGTGTTCAATCTGTAGCTCAGTTGAGGGACAACTGACATCTTAACAATATTGTTTTCTATTCCATAAACATGGTATATCTGTCCATTTATTTAAGTCTTCTGATTTCTTTCATTAGTACCCAAACTATTTATCTATTCTCAAAGGACAAGATAAAATGCCTTCTTCTTAAAACCCTTTCTTAATGATTCCAATTGGAAGTGATTTCCCTCTTATTCTATACATCTGTTATAAGTATGTATTACTTTAATGTTACTTTTGCCATAATTGTGTATTATTAGTTACAAAGGAGTTTTGACTTTCTAACTTAATTGTATGTTTCCCATGAGTACAGGTCTTTATCTTTTATCTTACTGATAGAATTGAAGAACATTAGAGGGCTATTATTTACAATACCTGACACAGACTGTGTTTATATTTGTTGAAGAGTAAGTTTTAGATATAAGGCCTGAGGTCTTCTTTAGACCTGTTCAATTACAGGGTCCTATTTCTTTGCGAGATATATGTCTATGGCTTTTTCCTATGGTATTAGGCATCATCTCTTGCCTGCAGTAGCAGTGATAAGTAGTCTTCCTGCCTTTGGTTATGCTTTCTTTCCATTCATGTTCCATAAAGATACTTATTGTGGATTGAATTGTGTCCCCCCCAAAAGATATGTTGAGGTACTAACCTCTGGTATTTGTGAATGTGACCTTATTTGGAAAGAGGTTCTTTGCACATGTAATCAAATTAAGATGAGGTTATACTGGAGTAGGGTGGGCCTTTAAGCCAATATGACTGGTATATTTTTAATAAGAGAAGAGACACAGAGATTGACACACACAAAGAGAAGGCCATGTGAAGACACAGACACAGAAGAGAGCTATGTAACTACAGAGGCAGAGATGGTGTTATGTAGTTGCAAGCCAAGGAATCCCAAGGATTGCCAGTAACAACCAGAAGTTAGGAGAGCATGACCCTGCCATCACCTTGATTTGGAACTTCTGGCCACCATAACCATGGGAGAATAAATTTCTGTTGTGTTAAGCCACCCAGTTTGTGGTACTTTGTTACTGTAGCCCCATGCAACTAATATACTGCTAGAGAGACTGTTTTAACAAATATGTAATACAACTCACCCCCTTAAAATATTTCAACGGGGAACCTAACTCTTCAGCATGGTATGCAAGGCTCTTTATGATATGTAAAACTGCCTAGCTATATCTGCTATAAACTCTCCTTCATACAGCTTTTTCCAAATGTGCCTTTCTCATATCTCCACTCTGCTGCAGTGGTTCTCAATTCTGACCCCGTCTCCCAGGAATATTTGGCAATATTCGGCAATGTCTGGAAACATTTTTGGTTGTCACAACTGAGGGGAAGGGATGCTACTAGTATCTAGTGCGTAGAGGCCAGAGATGCTATTAAACATACTACAATGCATAACATAACCCCCACAACAAAGAATGATCTGGCCCAATGCATAACATAACCCCCACAACAAAGAATGATCTGGCCCAAAGTGTCAATGTCGAGGCTGATAAATCCTGGTCTCGTGGAAATCATTCAACTCTACCTTAAAAAGTCTCAGCTTACCTATTACCTTTTAAATTAGGTTTTCCCTGTTGCCCTCACTCCTCAACCGCCAATACCCCCAACCCCCTGCCCCAGAAGATTAAGGTGCTCATTCTTGCCAAGTTATTTTTTACATGGTGCAGACACGGGATTTATCACACTGTGTACAGTATGTACTGCAAATGTCGGCCCATGGCCATGGTTTTCTTGCAAATGTTAGTTTGTAGCTGTGACCTTTTTCTTTGTATCTCTTTTTAAGCAGGGAAGTTATATTACATATTTGTATGTCAGAAAGATCACAATGGCAGCACTGTAGACAACAGGATGGAGAAAAACATAACTGAAGGCAGCACTGTAGAGAATGGAAAAGAGCATAACCAAGGGCATCATATCCAAAAGCAACTGGCAAGAAATGCTAACATCAAGATAAAATCCCAGACCTGTCGTCCGCCAAGGGAAAGAAGAGGTAGGCACTTATAAGGAAAATCAGATTACATATTGTTCCTGACATGAGTCTTCAAAGCAGTGTCTCTATCTTTCAGGGGGTTTTGGGCCGAGAGGGTGGGGTAGGGTTGGCTCATAGTCTCTCAATCTAATGAAAACACAGAACTTCCACCCATAAAAAAGCCCACAGGCACAAAAGTTTACATTCAATTTCATCGGGTTCATACACCAAACACCCACCTAAGGACTCCAGGAAGGTTAAGAACCCCTACTTAGAGAGTGTGGACAGAAAAGGAAGATAATTTGAAAAGTTATCTTTAAAATCAGACAAGACTGGTAACAGTAGTTTTGGGAGTAAACTACAGATATGAGAAATCAAGGAGCAAGAGATAAGGTTAAACATGATAACTGACAACAGAGGGTTTAATTCATAGATGATAACTTTTCAGAGAAGTGGGGGAATTTCCTGGAATACAGTGATTTGAGGGAAGAGTGGATTTGGACAAGAGGCTGAGATTTTGTGGAGGGTTTGAGACAAGGGGTAAACAATTTTGTTTTGAACAGAGAGGATTAACATCCATGGTTTTAAAATAATTCATTTAAAAATCAAGGAAAATTTAATAAATTCTTAAAATTTCTTAGATACTTATAGTTTAAAAACGTAAAAGGTCATTACTATGGGACATGAATTCTGAGCTCTAATTGTTCTGAATGTGATTCTGCATAGTCATAGTTTTACCATGTTTTCCTATGAATTTCCTAAAGTCAAGGTTCATCTTTAAGTACTGAACTACTGGCCATCTTCCATCTTATAATCAATGCTTGTCAATACTAGCTTTAAAAGGTTTCAATGTTAAGAGTGCATCAGTCAAGAACTTTATATTGCTGATATGTTAAAACGGTAATATAATACTAAATGACATTAAAGTCTCAGTAGTGAAACTGATGGGAGTCATCTAATTATCAGATTTGTTCATATTTTAAACCAAATCAACCAACAAATCTTATCCATTATCCATTTGATTATTCTTTTTAGCAGCTAATTTTCCATTTTTAGCCTCTTCCCTCTTCCATGAGACAGTTTTTGAAAATTACAGCCTATAACTAACCAAGTACAAAGATACGTACTACAAAATTCGTCTACTATGTACCCTCCTCTCAAACAGTTTTGCGTATATACACCTGTATTTAGGTTGATAAGCACCTTGTGGATAAAGACTGCTTCTTACATTCTCTTTTAAGAATACCTCATCAAGTTTCTTGATTTAGGAAGCTAAAATAATCAATCTTTAAAGCTTCTCATCTCAAACGCTATAATCCTCTGAACTACTGAAAGCACAACCCATTTTAACAGCATTATCTTTTCAACAGATGAAGAAAGAATGTTTTCTTCTTTTAGACTAATTTAAGTCTAATTTGGAATGTTTGGGAGCTGAAAATAAAACAAAATAAAGATATTTTCCAGGCTTTAAAGATAAAGGTGAAGCAAACACTGTTCTTTATAGGTATCTCAAATTGCGTTAAGTTTTAACATCTACCACATTTTACACTTAACCACAGCAGAAATTCAAAATATGCATGCATTTACTACAACAATGATTACTGCATAAGTATACTTAACTGAACTAATCAAACAGAAACAGGGATTATTTTTTAGAGGTGGCAGTGGCAGTCTTAATGTTGCCTGATAAACATTACTCATGAGTCACTTGAGTTTTGGAAATGGGGCCCCTCCTAAAGAGTTCCCAGGCATCTGCTTCAATTAGCTTTAATAAACGAAGTATTCTGAATAAGTCTGAATTTTACATCACCACGAAGTTATCAAAAAATGTTTCTTTTGTACATTTATGCAGTCAACACACCACCACATTCTGAATACACTACAAAGAGCAGAATAACTTAGCAGGAAAAATAGGTTTCCAAGGATAACTGGGGTTTCCAAAAGCAAAATATATCTTTAAAAAAAAAAAGAGAATTGTGACGGAAATGCAAAATTGCTAAGTAAAAACAGTTCAGATCGTGGAAAGAGGCGGATGAAAGATAACACGGGGGAAAAAAAAGATAACCCGGGAACAGTTTCCTATTTTAAGACAAAATCGACTGCAAATAACGCCACACAACGACTGGCGATGAAGACAGCGAATCTCTCCTAAAGGTTCTCTCGCAAAAAGTTTAGGCACGCGGACTCGGCCTGCGCTGGCAACCAAAGCGACCCTTGATCCACCGAATCACCGGGGCGCCGACCTCGGCTCAGGTCCCCTCTCAAGACCCCTCACGCTTATTCTCACCTACGGCCTGGTCTGGCCACAAAGCGCTCCCCTTCCTCCGGCCCGGAGCCCGAACCGTACTCACCGTGAGACCGTGAGTTCCAGCGGCGGCCCGGGTGGCGACGGGAGGCTGCAAAGTGTGGACAGACCTGGAGGAAGGGCTGGTAGAAAAAGGGGCGAAAGCTGTAACCGGACCAGGCCCCTCCAGCCCCTAACTTCCAAACGTGCGGAGGCACAGCACCGGCCAGCAAGCATCTTGTCTCAAGCCACTTCCGGGAGCTCTCTAGGAATCCTGGAGGTCTGAAAGCTCTATGGTCGGCCGACTAAGGGGACGGGAGCCCCGCGCCCCTCTCACCGGTACTCTGGGCCTAGCGTTCCTCTTGCGTCTACGCGTCGCAGGGTTGCGCGGCTCCAGGGCATCGGGAAAGTCGGGGGGAATAACGGACTGTGGTGTCACCTCTGCCCCGCGCACCTGGCTCACCCAGTCCGCTCCGCACGGTCGCTAGGGAGGTAACCGTCCCCCGGCGGGCTGATCCGAGGGCGTGCGGGGGCCAGGGATGAGAGCAGGCGGAAGCTGGGGTATCGGTGGAGGAGGATGCACCTTAAGGATCCTTATGATGCTAATTAACTAGACTCGCGTTTGGCTGGGTTAGTTACAGCTGTACTTTACTGTTCGCTTCCTAAATATGTCCAGTCCTCTCACATAGACTGCAGATTTCTTGAGGAATTCTTGTTAATCATGGTTCATAGCTTTTTGAATCCCCTATGGCACCTAGTAATAGTACACCTTATACTATTAGGTATTCAAAAAATAATTATAGGGCTTCCCTGGTGGCGCAGTGGTTGTGCGTCCGCCTGCCGATACAGGGGAACCGGGTTCGCGCCCCGGTCTGGGAAGATCCCACATGCCGCGGAGCGGCTGGGCCCGTGAGCCATGGCCGCTGAGCCTGCGCGTCCGGAGCCTGTGCTCCGCAACGGGAGGGGCCACAGCAGAGAGGCCCGCATACCCCCCCCCAAAAAATAATAATAATAATTAAATGTAAATTCTTTTCGAGTCTTTACATATGTTCCACCCTTTCCTATCTTAATGAATTGCAGTCTCTTACAAAACCTGCTTTGTAGTTTATTTTTAGTGCTGAGTTAAGCTTAGCATCATGACGTAATCTATGCCGTAAGCTTCAGTAGTAGACCCTAGTTCTAATACCACAGATTTCGAAAAACCTAAGTTCAAATCTATGTTCATTCTTTATACACCCTTACAATTTTAACTTTTCAGACTACGTAGGATTTTGGGGTGGAGGTTGTGGATGTTAATCTTAGAAATAAAACACAATTATTTTAACAGCAAAATGGGTTTATGCAGGAAAAGCAGAGAATTGCAATTTGGGCCAGGCAAGCCGCAGTGAATCATAGGCAAGTGCAAGAGACAAAGGGAAGGTCAGCTTTTATTAGGTTTTAGGAGGAGACTGGGGAGGGTTGTCTTGAATAAAAGTTCATTGGAGAAGCAAGAGTTAGTTGTTATGGCAGTTTCTTATTAGCTGCAAGCAGTGGTCAGTGCCTTGTTTCTGGGACAAGAAGTGATCTTCTTAAAAGCAGGTGATGCAATTCCCGTGTGAAAAAATGTCCTCCCTTGTACCAGAAGAGAAGTAACGTTCTTATTATCATGGATAAGAAGTTGTGACAGAGAAAATTTTATACAAAGAATTCTGTATAAGCTGACCTTGTTAAAATCATTTGTATCTTCCTTATTCCTGCTGGTTATGCAGGCTGTAACAGTGGTACATGCGTGACAGCTCTCATTCAGGGCTTCCTGACTCCAATTTAAATGAGGTTTTTCCTTAATTTATTTTCACATGAAAACTGTTTTACTTTGGTCCCCCATTTTTATTCCTTTAACACTTTTTCTAACTACCCATTTATTTGGGGTTTTCAGGTTCCCCTCCAGTCTTCACTTTTTAAAAAATATATTTATTTATTTATTTATTTTTGGTTGCGTAGGGTCTTCGTGCTGCACAAAGTCTTTCTCTAGTTGCGGTGAGCGGGGGCTACTCTTCGTTGCGGGGCGAGTGCTTCTCATTGCGGTGGTTTCTCTTGTTGCGGAGCACGGGCTCTAGAGCGCAGGCTCAGTAGTTGTGGCGCCCGAGCTTAGTTACTCCGCGGCATGTGGGACCAGAGCTTGAACCCGTGTCCCCTAGCATTGGCAGGCCGATTCTTAACCACCAGGGAAGTGCCTCCAGTCTTCATCTTAATTTCCCCTCCTTATCTGTTCCTGCTGATAGCCACCACCGATGTTTCTATCCAGTCCCCAACCTTAACCTAAAAAGATTTTGTCTACCCCCAGTAGCTTTGATTTGTTTTTAAGAGTTTTGTCATCTAATCATCACAATGAAACAACAATAAACATTGAGAAGTTGCAGTGCTTCAGCTCTTTCAAAACACTTATTTTTGCTCTTTATCTCATAGTTCTTGCCTCCCGGCTGGGATGGTAATTAGAAATAACTGGCAACAGACTAGAACTATGCTCTCAGTTTCTTTTTTCACATTAAAAAATAATTTTTAGAAACCAAAGTTGTACACATAGGTAGTTTAGAAGTAAAATAGTGTTATAACCTAAGCAAAGATTTCTCAAAAGCCACTAATAATAACAAATAAAATTGCTAAATTTGACTTCATCAAAATTTAAAATTTCTGTTCAACAAAAAGCACCATTTAGAAAGTGAAAAGAAGCTACAGACTGGAAAATATCTTCTTATTTATTTTATTTTATTTTGGCTGTGTTGGGTCTTTGTTGCTGCATGCGGGCTTTCTCTAGTTGCGGTGAGCCGAGGCTGCTCTTTGTTGCGGTGTGTGGGCTTCTCATTGCAGTGGCTTCTCTTGTTGCGGAGTATAGGCTCTAGGTGCGCGAGCTTCAGTAGTTGTGGCATGCGGGCTCAGTAGTTGTGGCTCGTAGGCTCTAGAGCGCAGGCTCAGTAGATGTGGTGCACAGGCTTAGTTGCTCCGCGGCATGTGGGAACTCCCCGGACCAGGGCTCGGACGTGTGTACCTTGCATTGGCAGGCGGATTCTTTAACCACTGTGTCACTGGGGAAGTCCCTGGAAAATATTTTCAATACATATTTCTGACAGCCGGTATCCAGAATATACAAATAACTCTTACAACTCAATCATAAGACAAACATAAATAGGCAAAAGTTATGGACACACACTTTACCAAAGAAGATATATGAATTATCAGTAAGTACATTAAAAGGTACTCAAGGTCATTATTCATCAAGGAAATATAAAATTAAAGCTACTACACATCCATTAGAATGGCTAAAATTAAAATGACTGACAAGTGCTAATGAGGATATGAAGCAACTGGAACTCTTATACACTCCTAGTGGGAGTGTAAAATGGTACAACTAGTTTGAAAACTGGCAATTTTTAATGAAGTTAAATAATGCCTACATTATGACCCAGTAATCTCACCCTTAAGTATTTACCTAAGAGATACGAAAACATAAGTCCATAGCAGCTATATTCATAGTAGGCCCAAACTGGAAAAACCCAAATGCTCATCAACAGGATAAGAGAGAATCAAATAGTGTTATGTTCATACAGTGGAATACTACCCAGAAATTAAAAGGAGCTACTGATAGATGAACAATGTAGATGAATCTAAAAAATATTATGTTGAATAAAAGTAGCCTTGTATGAACAAGTAAAATTAATCTCTGGTGACAGAAGACAAAAAAATGTTTACCATTGATTGGAGTTGTAGTTAACATGGTTGCATACATATGTAAAAATTCATTGAGTTGCACACCTGATTTGTGCATTTTACTAATAAAAATACAGTTTATAAAAGTAGGGACTCCCCTGGTGGCGCAGTGGATAAGAATCCACCTGCCAATGCAGGGGACACGGGTTCAATCCCTGGTCTGGGAAGATCCCACATGCCGCAGAGCAACCAAGCCTGTGCATCACAACTACTGAGCCTGTGCTCTGCAACAAGAGAAGCCCGCACATCTCTTGATATTAACTTCCATAGTTATAAATAACATGCTAACACTGCCATTTCTTGATTTTTCAGGTATAGATATATTATCTATTGACTTCCTGCTATGGAAAGTAAGCATTTAACCCTTTAAAATCACTACTACAATTAGCCACACCAGGGTTTAGAACATATTTTAAACTGCCTGAGTCGCTAGGTCCAACAACCATGACAGCCCCACCAAAGCACAAAAAAAGTTAGACCCTAGTTACTCATACTTTCCTTATTTGTATAAGCAGGCGACATGTTTTTAATAAGACTCCAAATATTTTCCACACCTAGGGCCACAAGGGTGTTCCCACATTTTCCATAGTTGCTCTACATTTTAGTTTCAGAAGCATCACTAGTGTATGGACTAGCATATTAATTCTCAAGTATTTTGGTCTCATAACTCCTTTTATACTCTTAAAAACTAGTGAGGACTCCAAAGAGCTTATGTTTATATGGGTCATATCCATCAAGATTTGCTTTGTTCGAAATTAAAACAAGAATTAAAAATATTTATTCTGTAACAATAACATACCCATTACATGTTAACGTAAGTAACATATTTTGTTACTTTAATATTTTATGAAATTTAACTATATTTTCAAAAAAAGTAAAAGGAATGGAATCATTTCACATTTTGCAAATCTCTTTAATGTCTGGCTTAAAGGAGGTGGCTTGCTTCTCATGTCTGCTACTTCAGTCAGTATCACACTTTTGCTCATACTGACCCCTCTGCTAGAAGTGTACTTCCTACTACTCTCCACTTACCTAAACTCTATCCATCCTTCGAGGTCTGGCTCAGATTTCACTTTAATCAGAAAGCCTTCTCTAAGAATCCAAAAATGAGGTGTGTAAAAATGAGAAAATGAGAGAGAGGTGGTATAGAAGAACATGGCTTGTTTTAAGTTCAAGTTGGAAGGGTGACATATATCTACTTCCTTCCTCTCCTAAGAACACACTTAAATGACTGAAAAAATTAAAAACAAAATAAATAAATAACAGTGCTAGAAAATAAAGAGTGGAGCAGAAATTTTGAGGAATTTCTGGAAAAGGATAAGCAATTGGGGTCAGATTGTTGGAGAAGCAGAGGAAATTGCCCTGCAAGACACCAGGGCCAGGTATGCATCTGCAGAAGAATCCTGGAGAAGTTCAAACCTCAGGACCAAGGGTTGCAAATGGCAAGAATGGGCTATTCATTTAAGAACTGCATTTGGGACAGTTGGATATCTCCCTTTTTTAACTGGGAGCTGGGGCTTCTGCCCTCTAGCTTGATACCTGTTTCCTAAAATAATCGGGAGGGCTCTTAATAAGAAAACTGAGGAAAGAAGCATAGCAAAATTTGAAGTGACTCTGGACCTCTACAATGGAACAAGGAGGAGGAGAAAGAGGTTCTCATTTTTGGTAATTGTGTAGGCTCCCAGCCTGTCTGCTTGCTCCCTGTTCACTCACTCTAAAGGAAGGCCTGCCTACTTACATACAACCCGGACTGAGAATTTCCATTGGGATAATACCAGCTGCACAAGCAGCCTCCTACAACTGCAGCGGAAACTTATACTACCTAAATTAACCAGCACAGGACTCCATTCCTAAATATAAGCATCCAATCCAGAGGACATTTAATGAAAATCAGGTGCAGAGCATGAAAGGCGGGACAAGAGTAACAAAGAGATCTGACCCCCCAAAAGAAAGAGACAATCCAGAGAACAGAAGGAAACTTTAAATAAATCAGTTGGGGAATGAATGCTGAAGACCAATTTGGCAGATGTCTTCTAGGTAAATGAGTATGTTAAGTATTTAATCCACGCTGCTCTAAACATAGAAATGGGTTAATATAAAAAAGTGGAAAAAAGAAACATTTAGGTTGAAACATTCTTTGAATCTCTACTGATCAGAAACAGAATAAAAATGCAAAACAGTGAGCAGGGAAGAAGTTGCAAGCTTGGTGGATAGGCCTGCTGAGTTAGGGGAGGCCACAAGGCACAGGTAGAGCTTCTCAGCTAGGAGCTGAGCCAGGCCACCTACTTGATTTGTGACTGGTGTTGCCATATCCTCATTATTACTGCAGAGTGGTGACTTTAAATTTTCATTGTGAGAACTGGCTTTGATCTGGGGCCCTGTGGGCCAGGTGAAAGTTGCTTTAAATCAATTCCAGGGTGGGAGCCAGCAGATTTCTCCTTTGAAATGTTGCTCTTCTCTATTATAGCCACCTTCCTCAGTTCTAATTACTTCATACCTACATGACTGCAGCCTTGAGATAATCTTCATAACTTTAGTCCATTCCAGATGTTTACTAGATTCATGTTCCTTAAATATCATTATCATTTCCTCAGCCACAGACCCTGAGTGGCTCCTTATCCCTTACTAAAACAAATGTAAACGTCTCTGTTTGCCTTTTATTTTTATTATATTTTTAAAAATTAAAATAACAAAATATGATAAAAACTAGAATCTTGATGTATATAAAGTTTAAAAAAAAAAAGGCTGACATCTCCTCTAACCCCAGATGCTATTACCTAGAGTGTTGGGAAACAATTCTCCAAGGATCTCTCACATTTCTCCAAGGGTTCTGACAGATTTTCTTTCAGATTATCTTTTCAAAGATGTTTGTATTTCCTTGTGGAGCAGATTTGTTTCCTGACCAGGATAATACAGATATTGCCTCACTCTGGGGCAAGGCTGGGCAAAGACCGGCTTTTCCTATGCTTGGGGTTCCTCTGCTAGGATGCAAACCCATTGTGTGAGCAGCACCCACTGGGGCCCCTCCACGTCACTCCTCTGGCTTTGAGGACAAGGGGAGCGTGAAGCTCATGATGCTTGTGTCATTAAGTAAAGTCCTTTGTCTGACACAGGAGCCTAGTGCCTACCATACATTTCTGACAAGAAAAGTGGTTTAGCTTGTTTTGTCAACTAGCTAAATTTAGTCAGTCTGATTCACTTTCTCCCTTCTGTTCTTTAATTCCTTCTCCCTAGATCTGTCCTCATTCATCCAAGTAAGTACTTATCAAGAGCCTACCATGTGCCAGGAGCCAAGTGAGGTGAAAATGCTGGGATGGGCAACTATGTGAAGCTCACAATGACTGTCAATCTTTTGTATTCTTCGTGGTTTCTCCCTTACTCAAGTCTTGCACTTTACTTTTCTTCACACGAGCTCCAGAAAAGCAAAAGTGACAGTTGGTTAATTAGTCCTATTTGTCTGACATGGATGAGTGATAGCAGATACAGGGGAGGGGAGGGAAACGTCTAAAGACTAAGTTTTTTACGTGCACTCTCACAGTCGTCACAACCATCCTATGAAACAGGCACTATATTCTGATTTACACAAACGAGGAAACCGAGGCTTAGAGAGGTTAAAAACATTGCCCTTGATCCTAACAGGAAAGTGGTGGAGCGGGAAATTGAATCCAGGTTTAAAGAATACTAGCGCCAGGACTCTTCACCCATTTCATCCTGGGCCCCTCATTTCCCCTAAGGATCAGAGAAGTTTAAACAGAGGCCAGTTCTCCTCTCCCTTAGTGCACAAGGTCCTGCCAGATCACGGTGAGCGGGGCACAGCAGGTACAGTTGGCAACCCCAGACGTGCGTGGAGGAAGCTCCTCGGCGCCCCTTCCTAGTGTGACCCAAAGACGCGAACGTCCCAGCCAGACCCTCTCGCAGAAGAGAGAGGCGCCTGCCCTCCAGGATGAACTTAAGCAGAAGAATCCCCCTTTCCCTGTCCGCGGTTGACCGGGCCTTCCCTGCACCCGAGGCCCCTAAGGCTTCGGCCCACTCCCGGCCTGGGCCCGCCGGACCCGCGCTTTAGGGAGCCGCGGACTGGGGTCGACAACTGCGCGGAGGGCGCGGAAAGGAAGCTGCGGAGCGCGGAAGAAGCCTGTCCCCAAAGTCACTTTCGGGCCCCTCGCACAATCCTGGAGGTTTCCACAGGCTCGTGGTTGGTCGACTTTTAGAGAACGCCCCCGCCGCCGTAGCTGCGTCCGAACCGGCTGCGGGACAGTGCGTTTCCGGATCTCCCCCAAATGGGTCTCCTCTTCTTCCACCTGGAAGCCCTGGGCTTCTTTCCAGGGGGAACCTCAGTGTTTCTGAACCCGGAAAAGTCCAGCCCCCTTTATCAGCGCTCTCGTGACTCCCAGCCACTTCCGGTAGCTAAAGGTTCCAGAGCTCCCCGGGCCGGGATTTGCGGCCCGGTAAACGGCGCTGTGAGCTGGACCCGGCGCCGGGGGCTGGAAACCGCCAGGAGACGAGTGCTGGCGGGTGAGTGCCGCAGTGAGGGTCACCGGGGTGGTGTTCTCCGCCGGTGGACAGGTGGGGCCGTCCGGGCTGGGTTTGGGGTTAGGTATTTAGGGAGCAGGGAGCAGTTCAGAATTAGGGTAATTGTTCACATTACAGGAATTATTTTAAAACACACACAACAGCAACAAATGCAGTGAATTCATGAAGATCAAATGCCAGTTAACTAATTTAAGCGGTTTGGGGGGAAGAAAATGCTGAACATGATGCATTTTGATAATCAAGAAGACCTAACTGCGCTATTGGCAGCGGCTAACATAGCACTTACTATGTGTCAGGCACTGTTCTAAACCCATTACATTTGGTCACTTATGTAATTCCTACCTTATAAAGTAGATAACCATTTTACCACCGTTTTACAGATGGGAGACCTGAGGCACAGAAAGTAAGCCAAGGTCATATAACTAGTAACAGGCAGAGTAAGGATTCATACCCAGGCATCCTGCTTTTAACCTCTGCTCTACTGCCTTTCATTGATAACCTTGACTTTATCAGTTTAGGAAATGTGCTATCCAGAAGGAAGTTTGTACAGAGACATGTTATTATAGTGGCGTTCTGAATCTCATCAGGTTTGTTGGCAATTTCCCTTTAGACAAAGGGCTTAACAAAGGGTGCCTTCCACAGAAAGTTTTAAGGAGAAAAGAATACAAATTTTCATTTAACAAATTAATTAGGCCCCCACACAATTTCAAAGTCCCTTCTCCTGTTCCATTTCTCTCTAGATTTTTCTCTGTTCTTATTTTGTTTCTACTAGGTTAAATCATTTGAAATTGCTGATATTTGACTGCTTCTGACACACAGAAATGGCAACTTCATATCTTTAACCCAATATTTAAACATCATTTTGTGTGAGAATTTAGGAGTCTACAACAATCTTTTAGCAAATTGTTCTGGCTTTATCTCCAAAGTATACCTTGAATCCTTTTATTTCTCTTCATGTCCACTTTGGACCTGTGGTTGGTGCCACCACCTTCTCTCATCTGGATTACTGCAGTAGCCTCTTGACTGGTCTCCTTGCTTCTGCTTTTTTCTCACTCTTGCTTCCTTAAGGGACCAGAATGATCTTTTAAAAATAAAAATCAGATCATGTCCTTCCCTTCCAATGGTGTCCCATCATGCTTAGAATACATATCCTGGCCCCTGCTTACCTCTCTAGCCTAATTTTATACCACATTCCCCTTAATCCAATGCTTTAGACCCAATGACCTTCTTTCATTTCCTGTAAACACATCAGATTCATTCCTACTGTAGAGACTGCATAAGCAATTCCCTTTGCCTGACAGGGTCTTCTTCAGAACTTCCCAAGGCTGGACATTTATATTTCAGTTAGAATGTCAGCTCTCCAGAAAAGCCTTTTCTGACTACTTGTAGTAGTCATTCAGCCAGTCTGTTTCATTTCATTATTTATATTCCATATACCACTACTCCTATTTGATATTTGTCTTGTCTTCCTTCACTGTAATACAGGCTTATAAAAGCAGGGATTTCTTTTTTTTCTATGAAAAGACAGAAGGAGCTCCTTTATTATAGCCCAACAGTTGTGACAAATGAAGACACATCCAAGAACAGATAATGAAAAATTTTGAATTATTGTCATTGTTTCTCATATTCCTGAGACTCTTGAATTAATATAGCAAACCAGTCTGAAGATAAAAAGCTAGAAGCTTTATCAAATACATTATGTCTAGTAGAATGTCTACACGGAACTAACTCAAAGTCCTGGTAGTAGTTTGGGTTTTGTGTAAGAAATGGCATAGATTTTTCTAGGAGGTATTGATTTACTTACTCTTCATTTGAAGCCAAACTGTCTGACTGTGATGGTTTTATACTTTTCCAAGTGGAGTGTCATGTTTATTTCTTCTTTATTTCTGACTTAGCTTTATCTACTTTCTGGAGGAGCCAGGATGTTCTTTTCCATAGGTGTCAAGAATACTGATCCAAGGGGAAAAATGAATTTAAGGTCAACCCTTGAGTAAGAGAGTGCCTAGAAAGTAGCATTAAGTGTTTATGCAAAAAACTCAACTTGTGCAAGAGTTAGACATTATGTAACTTATAAATATATGCAGTAGGTGACGAAATGTTTTAACTTTAATAAATTATTTCAAAGATTCCAGATTTATTGTGTTGTCATTGCTTTACAAATAAGAATGGTATTTTCTTTCCCATCTGACTCCTATTGTACATGCAAATCACCACAATAATGTGAATAGCTATTTACATATTTTATGTGACAATGAAATACTAAAATTGTTTGAAATATGGAATTACACATTTGCTGGAGGGTTTAGGATTTTAGCCTGGTAGATAAGGCACTATTTCCTGATTCTGAAAAAGGATTTCCTTCCAGCTGTGTTTTTATATATTGATACATGGAATATATAACTATTTCTGCATTTTTAGATGTCCTCATATTCATGTTTGTATTTTTATATAGAGATAGTAAAATAGAATTTGTTTATAATTATCTAACTGCTGTTGATTGTTCTTCATAGGAAAGTTATTTTTAAACAAAAAACATCAAAAGCACATAATCACTTCATGTCTTTGAGATAAAGTTAAGGCTATAGCAGAGTTTTCCAAGGCTATCTACTGAGTGGAGCAGAGAAGAACAAAAAGGCACAATAACTGGTTTAATGAAATTTCCTTCCTTGTATCCAGCATTACGGTGATATATAATAGATTAATTCAACATACATGGGAACTTATGGTTCTTACATATAGAAATTGTTCCATTGTTCATTTCCCCAAAGAGACTTCTGCAGTAAATACTAAGAAGTGTGTATTAAAAATAATGCATAAAGCAGGTCTAACCTTTAATAAGTCCTCTCATGCAATGGCATATCCAAAGACCTTTAGTCCCTATTGCTGTGCTATTGGACTTGCCAAACAAACCAAACTTAAAATCTTATTAAATTGAAATGAAATTGTAATCCCAAAGTAACAATCTATTTTTCCCCCTTTTCTTTCCTTCCTCCCCACACCTAACCTGAAATGCCCCGCCTTTTTTTCCTAATAGTCTTCCATCTGAAAGGACAGCATTATACCTTTAATTTTAACATTCACTATTTTTCTCATAGTCTTACATGGAAATATCTTGTTATATCCTGCTCTATCCCCAATACCTAAAATAGAGGTGTGGCATGCACTCAGTAAATACCTGTTGGATTAATGAATAAGAAGAAAACGGTAAAAAGTCCTTGGCAGTACAGAACTTAGCCTCACAGAATTGAGGTGGTTTGGAACATAGTGAATGGGACCTACCCTGAGAGTGAGAAGATCTTGATCAGTGTTGTCCAATAAATAGGAATGTAATGTGATCCACCTATGTGGATGTAAGTTTTCTAGTAGCCACATTAAAAATGTAAAAAGATAGGTGAAATTAATTTTTAATGTATTTTATTTAAACCAGTATATCCAAAATATTATTTTAAAATCTAATATAAAACTTATTAATGAAATATTTTACATTCCTTTTTTCATACTAAGTCTTTGTAATCCAGTGTGTTTATACTTACTACACATCTCAATTCAGTTATTAAATTTTCATTGGAAGTACTTGATCTGTATTGAGATTAGATAAAATTTTGAATGGAAAAAATAGATTCCTATACCCGAAATACTCCGAACATACTTAAAGGTTTTCCAATAACTGAACTGAGTATCAGTTTTTAAATTTAAATTAAAGTGAAAAAAATTTAGTTCCTCAGTTGCATAGCCACATTTCAAGTGCTCGATAGCCATATGTACCTAGTGGCTAATGTATTGGACAGTGCAGATCAAGGATAAAGTGTCTGTTTGTGGTTGGGTCAAGGGGCAAAGGAGAGGGTAGCAGCAGAAGTATGGTATAGAGGGAAGAAGAAGGTCTAGAAAAATGCAGTGTAAGCTCTTTATGCAAGTCACACTTGAGGACAGATTCCTCTGGTGCTCAAAAGTAAGTGAGGTATGACTTCCTAAAGTAGACTACTTCTTTAGCATGTCTGCTGCATAGATTTTAGGTACTCTGGGAATCATTTTGTGGGGTAGTAAAAGGGTCTAACAGTGCTGGCCATATATAACATTTCTAAGTTGAACCTTATTGTATATGACGTGGAAGAGTCATGGAAATCAGATTATTTTCCTATAGAGCAATGGTTCTCAACTGGGCTGGCAGGGCAGGGGAGAGATTTTGTCCCTCAGGGAACATTTGCATCTCTTAAGAATTTTTTTTTTTTTTTTTGTGGTACGTGGGCCTCTCACCGCTGCGGCCCCTCCCGCCGCAGAGCACAGGCTCCGGACGCGCAGGCCCAGCGGCCATGGCTCATGGGCCCAGCCGCTCCGTGGCATGTGGGATCCTCCCGGACTGGGGCACGAACCCGCGCCCCCTGCATCGGCAGGCGGACCCCCAACCACTGCGCCACCAGGGAAGCCCAAGAAATTTTTGCTTGTCACAAGTTGGGGCTGCTGGTATCTAGAGGGTAGAGGCCAGGAATGCTGCTAAACATCCCACACTGCAGAGGACAGCCCCCCACAGCAAGGAATTGTTTGCCTGAAAATGTCAATAAAATCAAGGTTGAGAAACTGTACTCTAGAGGATTTGAGTAAGAAAGACTGAAAGATCTATTCTTTTAGAACCTTAGTCTAATTGCCTTGTGATATTATTAAGGGGAGAACAGGTTGTTTTGAAGCATTTCAAAGTTTCTAGCAGTTTCACTGTTGATGGACTTTTTGATTAGACTATAAAGAAATAATTTCATGCTCAGAATGAGATTGTAGACCCATTCAATAAAGATAACATAAATAATATGTGCTGTGCATGTAAGACTCAACGACCTTGGGATAAGCTGATCTGTTCACCTTCGTATGGCTGTGGCATATGACCCACTGTCTCAATTATAATTTATGTCAAATTAGAATTACTTGTCATTCTTTTCTTTCTCTATCATCATCTCTTATTTTATCTTTGTTCCTTTCCCTATACCCTTGTTCCTTTTTTATCATTCTTTTTGTTCCATCCCCTTCTCCTCTATCTTGTTTCCCCCGTTCACCAAGGCCCGTGCATACCTCCGACATCCTCTCCTACCCCAACTTTCATGTTTCCTCCCTTTATAACTGTTGGCTCTTCATTCAAAATCACCAGTTTAACCACCATTCCCCAACTGTATCTGAAAGAACTGCCCCCGTACTCCCTTTAGATGCCTCTTAAAATCACTGTCTGTTCTACTAGTTCATGAAAACTACAAGCTACAAGTTCTTGCCTCCCTCCAAAAAAAAAAAAAAAAAACCCTCCAAAAAATTTGGGAGGAGTGATGCATGTTTTTGACACAACTATTTGAGAAACTGCCTTCCATGTTTAGGGTTCTTTTAGAGCAGGTGCCATCATTCCAGGATGGCTCTCTGCTAGAACTCAGTGGTTCTGATTATGGCGTCTAACATATTACACCTTCTTTTCCAATAACTGTGGCTCTGATTGAACTCAGAGCTCTTCTTTCTAACTGCTTGCATCCTCACCAATTTTTTTGTGCGTTTCTACAGACTTACTAGGACACTGCCTAGTCCTTCATAATACTAACAACTACTTAGATCTCCTTCAACCTCATGCCTCCTTTGCCTTATGCCGGAAGTTATCCCAGGTCCCACTGGACTTTCTTCTCTTGCCACTATCACTCCAGGCTGTCTCTGGCCCCAAATCTTTCTGTACCTCCCTGACTCTTATCCTTGCCCCTCTGGTCAAGATCAGATGGTGGACACTGTGGTGGCAATTTGGAATCAACACCAGACTAAAAAGGGTAGCATAGTCTCAGTGCTCCAAACTACTCTTCACTCAGACTTTGAGGGTGTACAACTCTAAGACTAGAACAATTCTTTATACACAACAGGTATTCAAAACTACTACCTGAATAGAATGTTCAATCATACAGAGTACGTTAGAGGAAAATCAGTCTGTCATCGTTTTTACCCATTTGAGGAGACTTAATGTTGTGGTAGCCAAGATCATCTTTCTTACCATTGCAGAAGACCCTAAATTCAAGGATAAGATCAGAAACATGAGTTTCCCCTTTAAAGACTGTGAACAGCTTCTATACGTGACAGTTTTTTTAGCAAGACTGAAGGTAAAGGGGGAAAAGCTATCATTCATTAAGCACCTTTTTTAGATAAGGATGTTTCTAATACTAAAGATTTAATACTTTACTTTTCATGATCATTAAAAAATCCTTTGTTTCAAATGTTTTGAAATAGTGCTCAGATAAACAAAAAAACAAGTATGAGTGTGAATCTTGATGTCTTAAAGTATTTGTATCAGTTGATGTATACATTCAAAGTAAACTTACTTTTATTTTTTAAAAGGAGCATTATGTTCAAAAGACATGAAAGCTCAGTTTATCTTTATGGTGTTATGAAGAATGATTTAAGAGTCATCTTCCAATAGTAGTAGACACAAAATGATTCTAGTGCTTTTCCTACTCTCAAAGCAAGTATGTGTAATTAATGTCTTCAGTAAGAGATTAGATCACTTCCTGATCATTTTGGTGGTGGCTATTCCTATAATCAGTGGTTCGTGACAGTTTGATGGTGTTGTAAATTTGAATGTGTTGGCCTTTGGTCACAATTCCCGTCATGCTATAAAATTCTCAAACTAGTGATGTAAAACTGTCGCAAATGCGTTCATGAATTGCTAATACATTCTGAAGCCAAAAAGAAAAAGAAAAACTAAATTGTTCACTGTGTCTTAAAGTATTAGTGTCCTGAGAGTCCCAGTTTCTCATTAGTATAGGGTAAATGACAGGGGATGTTACCTTGTAAAGGTACTTACACTCTTTTTATAGAGATGAGGTAGGAAGTTAAGCTTTCAATCTTGATTATTAGGTTATTGTATTTACTTAATAATCATCTTTCTCCAATTACAATACACTCTCTTTCTAAGGCTGAAAAAGTACCACAGTTATTTTTACTAAATTACTTTGTTTTAAGGTGTTTGTATTTTATCTCCTATTGCTATTACAGCCTCTTCACATATCTCTTTTGCTACCTTCCTGAACTGAGAATCACATACCAAAGCTGGAAGTTACCTTACCAATGATTGAACAGCAATGTCCTTGAGAAGTTTCTGCAGTGATAAAAAATGGTCTGGATCTGTGCTGTCCATTATTGTAGCTACTAGCCACACGTGGCTACTGAGCACTTGAAATGTGGCTAATGTCACCAAGGAACTGAATTTTCCACTTTATTTCAGTTAAGTTTAAATGTATATAGCCACATGTGGGTACTGGCTACCATATTGGACAGTGCAGTTCTAGACCAACCTCTCCCCATCTCCCTCAGTTTAAATGACCTGAGATTCAGAAGAGAAGTGACTTATCCAAAGTTACAGATCCCTAACACACTCCATCATCCCCCTTCCCAGCAGCTCCCACTGATGACTTATTGCTTTCCTCTCCATTTTAATGTTTTTCTTAGCCTGCTATCTTTTCTGGTGGTTTCCTCATTTTTTTATCATTGGCAAAGCGAAATATTCCACAAAATTATTATATTCCCCACTTTAAGATAAGGGATATTTAGGCCATTATATCACTAATGATGGGGAAAAATAGTAGTTTTAGTTCTTAATTTCAAAAACAGTTTTCATCTATTTTAACTTAATACAGCATACCTGGTGGGCTTCTATTATATCATCTGCACTTTGAAGAATGGGAAAATGAAGGCAGAGAAAATGTGAATGTCTTGCCTAAAGTCATACACTGAGTGGCCAAGGAAAAAGGAGCCAGAGTCGAGAGGTAGAATTCACATCTTTCAACCAGGACCAGGAAACATGGTTATCTTGGGCTGCAAGTGAGCAATGCTGGCAGTGGACAGGGCTTTCTGAAATAACTCTTAGTTCCTTCCAAGAAACTGACCTACTTTAGAAATAAAAGGAAATTTTACTCAGGTAAATTCTCTGGTGCCAGAGAAATTTTTAATGATGATTGAAGCTTTGCCTACATCAGGATACTCAAGGTCTCCAAGGCAGATTTCTCTGATAACTAATTAGGCCTGAGTGTCTAAAGAACTTTTGTTACTTCCACCATATCAGTAGAGCTTATTTGCTGTGTGAATTCTTTGATGTCTAATAAGGGCTGAACTTACACGGAAGGGCCTCCCACACTCATCACATTCATAGGGTTTTTCACCTGTGTGGATTCTCTGATGCTGAATGAGACCTGTGCGCCCACTGAAATCTTTCCCACATTCTTTACATTTATAGGGTTTCACTCCAGTGTGTACTCTATGATGTCCAATGAGATGTGAGTGTTGAATGAAGGCTTTTCCACATTCGTCACATTTATAGGGCTTCTCTCCAGTGTGAGTTCTCCTGTGTTTACTAAGGTCTGAGCTATGACTGAAACTTTTTCCACAGTCATCACATTTATAGCATCTTCTTTCCCTCTGTTGCCTCTCGAATCTGCCTTCACTTTCAATAGCATCTTTGGATTCAGGATACTGAGGAATAGCTTTGGTAAGTCTGTTGTTTATTTTCCCAAGGAATTCCATGTCTTTGGGTATATCTTCCTTCTGGGACAACTCTTCATTCTTAGTCTTGGTTTTATCACCTGTAACAAATGAACAGTATACAAACAGGTCCTATTCTAGGTTTAAGAAGCAAAAAGCCTATGGAATAAAGAACATGTAAATGTTAAAAATGTGTTATAAAAATGAAAAGTCACATGCAATGCACAAATTAGATATTTGGCACCATCAAAACATATATTGACAATATAGGGAAGAAATTAAAGAAGAGGCCAGTAAGGAAGATAGCAGGATACATTATTTGTGAATAGATTATGAAGAGAAGAAAAGGCAGAAATGTGGACAAGGGGTTACCTGGCAATCCTGTGCAAATGCATAGTGGTAAATGGGAACTACACACATGCCAAGGATAACTAAGAGGGATAAACAGGGAGATTAGAAAACAGATGGGGAGGGAGGTAAAATTTTGGGAGAAACATGAGGGGTCTGAAACCTAGGTAGTAAGTGGGAGTAAAACCAAGTAAAAGTGACTGGAGAAGGTAATGGGATCAGGGGTCTGAGAGGAATATAGTGAGTCGGAACCATTAAAGGAGAGAAGTATGTATAAATAATAGTTAGCTAAAAGCAGAGAGAGCATGCAGGTCCGGATAAATGGAGGAAGATAAGCAGGAAATGACAGTGGATGGTCTGGTGTATGTGCTGGGTTGAATCCTTTTTCTGAAACTGATGTCCTCACTATCATCTCCTCCTCTCTAAACCCTAGCTTGGTGGTTCTCAAACTTTATCATGCATCAGAATCATCTGGATGGCTTATCGAAACATTGCTGTGCTACCTACCCCCAGAGCTTCTGATTTGATAAGGCTGGAGTAGAGCCCTGAAATTTGCTCTTCTTGGTATGACAGATGCTGCTGGTCCAGGGACTGCACTTTGAGAGCCACTGGCCTAGCTATTATTCAAGGTCCATCTCAAATGCTGTCTCCTCCAGGAAGTCTTCCCTAACCTCCTAAATCGGATGTGCTCTCTCCCTCTTTCTGATCCCCATATCCTCAACTCCAAGCTAAGCATAGAACTTGGCACATAGCAAGTACTCAATAAATATTTGTTGAGTTGAATTCTATAAGAAAATAGGTGTTTTGATGATTTGGAGGGAGTAAACCTATTTGGTCTTAATGCTGGGTGTCACCTATTTGGTTATGATGAAACCTCCATCTCAACAGGCCTAGGAATCCCAACTGTACAACAATCATTTAATCACATATAGTTTTCAGTGGTTCACTCGGTATGACGGAAGAAGCAGCAAGAGCTACTAGAACATTTCAGTTCCTGGGCTGGGTATGGAAAACACTGGCTCTGGACTAAGCGCCATGAACCCCATTCTTCATTGTCATCACAGTGTCCCCATCCTACCAAATCTTCCTCAAATCTTACTGTCCTCCTTACAGTATATTTTTTAAAATCAGGCAATATATTTCTTAAAGTTTGGTTATTTGCTCTAAAATGATATTGTTTTGGAATCTAAATACCATACTATCTCAGGCTAGAAATTACAAGGACTGGATTAGAGCCAGAAAGTCCAGATGTCAGTCCTGGCTTTGCTGATAACTGTTTAAATGTTGGCAGATCATAACCATTTTGGTTTCCTTATCACCTCTGTGCCTTCCTCCTTTCCTATAGTTTGATCAGATGACGAAATGTATAATAAAGCATATGTAAAAGTATAATGTGTGGCAGAAGTATTGCTAAGTTAGTAGGTTAATGATCATTAAGCAAATCATAGAAATCAGAGACACCCCCATACCATTAAGAAAAGTGTTTTCAAACATCAACATATTGGCTCAACAGCTTCTTTTACATACTGGAGTCACTGATGGTTGGTTTTCGGTGGCTTACTGATGAAGATGAATATCTTTTTAAAAAGGATACAAAGAGTTGGCACTTGTGGTCAGTTTACCACCTTCAGGGGAATCTACCAGTCCTTAGGATGAGTCTCTCTCCTACAACTTCAGAAGAAGTCTGGAGAAAAATCCCTCACCAGGACTTGAAAAGATTTTTTTTTTTTTAAATACAGTGTCAGTTTTCCTTGTTCAGCAATTCAAATTATAACCCTCTCCCTTACATCTGCAATTGAACAACGTAAAGAAAATTGTATGGAAACTGTCAAATGGGAACTTTTCTCAGCTCAGGGACCTGCAGTCTACTTGGCCAACTGGAGTTTCAGGGCTTTGTTTATGTATCTCTTCCAAGTGCCAGCTATTCCCAGGCTAATAGGATTCTAGGAGATCTTGTTATTCAGAACTGATGAAATTAGGAGTATTTCATTTTAGCATCTTCTGCCAGGGCCATTCTTCCAATTTTATTTTGGCATATCCAAGAGTCCTTATCAGTTACATTCCAGATAAGCCCAGTCCTGCTCGTCACTGAGATGAGGATATGTCCATAAAGACCATTTGATTACCATATGTACAAGTTGCTTGACAGTCTAAAGGAAAAGAACAAGGTTAAATGCTGACTGAAGTGAAACTGGAACAGAGTTAAGTAGACTATCACTTACTGCTACCGGAGAGTCAGTGTTGTGGGTTAACAGAACATCCAAAAAGTTCCCTTTGAAATACCTGACAGTGTGCTACAAAGAACTGCAAAACACTTGGTCCTCCAAGTTCTCTCATATGTGAAGATAATTCTGTATTAAGTGACCACTATTATAATTTCCAGGTATGTTTACAGAGACGAGTCCCATTACCCTAGCCAACAGCTAAAACTAATAATCTTGCTGATATGGATACAGTGAAAATTTTAAAACGAGATATTGCATAAAAAAGTCTCTATTTAATAATAAATTTATTTTAAAAGACACTGGCTTTTTGGTATATTATCATGATGGTTTTAAAAAATTGTTCTACTAGTAGGCAGGAGCCCCAGCTTTCCCTCTAACTCCTTATGGAAACTTGGAAAAGTCACAATCACTGTGGGTATATCTGTTTAACTGTAAAATGAGGATTTGGACCAGATATTACATTCTTTTAATAAAGTTGAGAGGCATTTCTTCAAATGTATTTGTTGTGATTTCTGCAGGGTTTTTTTCTTTTTTTCCTTTGGTTTTGCTTTGGTGGTTTTGTTTTTGCTTGTCTGTTTTTTGGCAGGGAGTATAGTGGTAGTGGGAACACAGATAAAAATTGTGTAAGATTGCCAGGGCTGTACCTTAGAAAAAAGTCATATTAATACTGTTCAATGCAGACAAAGTAGACTTCCCTAAGAAGTCATAGGCCTCAAGGATAGCTAGATTTCATGAGGTATCTTTTGGTAGAGTAGATTAAGAAAATACAATTCACATTTTAAGTGTATAGTATTCCCTTGAAAGGTTATTTTGGTAGCAGCACATATGTAAACCTCTATAATTTTAGGTATAGGAAGTGTGTAATTTTCTGGACTTACATTAATGGGAAGCAGAGTGAAACTGGTTCAGCAGTATTTGTAAAAAAAAAAAAAAAACAGAAGGAAAGATATCTAGAATTTAAAGTTTTACATAGATAAGCCATTAGTCATAATAATAATAATTCTCTGTGTTCTCCGCAATAGAATTTAGCACAACAGACACGTTAAATTATTATTGCGACCTGTTTTATAAGTGCATGTCCTGTCTTCTCTCAAAGGTGAGGAGAGAAACTTATATGGCTTCTCACAGAAAAGAGGTGAGGATTCCACATAGTTAAGCTTACTAAAGCTTATTAAAATAGTCTGCCTCTTTCAGCTTCTGCCTCCTGATACTCTTGCTAAGACTCATTAACTTCTAAATGCCAAACTCAAGGGACTCTTATCAGTCCTCATCTTGTGTTCTATTAGTAGCATTGATTACATCTGGTGAACTCCTCCCCCACCCCTTGGGCCAAATTGCAGCTTTTAAGTCTAATGAAAAACTGAAATATAGTTCTTTCCATGATAGGGCAAGGGTAGGAAAGGAGATAAAATCTTCCACAGTGAGGTGAAGGACAAGCAGGAAAACTTAAAAGGGAGAAGATGAAAGTGAGAAAGCTCCTCTCTAACCTAAGGAACCAGCTCTTCCCTGATAAACACAAACTCCTGCTCCTTACCATTCCTTTGGGGCTCCCCAGATTCCTGCTCCTGCTGGGTCTTCTTGGGATGGAGCTGGATAGTCAGTGATTCATGTGGCCTTCTCAAGGGGGCCAACTTGTCCAAAAGTGTGTCCTGTCTTTCTGAATTGGCTGGGACCTGGGAACAATGAAGTATGATTGGGCTTGCAAGGTAGATTTTGTGAAAGAACTGAAAGAACTTCAGAGAAGGATCAAAAGAAGCATGTGCCAGGGACCAGGGCCATAGAAAAGAGGACAAATTCTGATTCAACTGCAAATGGCAATAATGACTAAAAACGAAGAGACACAGTCTAATCTGTACAGTTCAGGACACTGGAGAATAAAATTCGGTGCCTCTAACAGTGATCTGCAGAGGTCCAGAATCATAGTCTTGGGACTTGAAAGGTACCTTAAAGATCATCGAACCCAACTTCCACCAAATGGGGGCATTTCTTCTATAACCATGTGGTCCAATATGATAGCCACTAGCCAGATGTGGTTCCTGAGCACTTGAAATGTGGCTAATACAAATTGAGATATGTGAAGTGTAAAATACATTCAAATATTGAAAACAAATTAAAAAATGTAAAATACCTCATGTTTAATATTGATTACATGATTACATATTTTTGGTTAAATGAAATGTATTTAATTTCACAAATGTGGCTACTAAAAATTTAAATTACATATAGGGCTCACATTATATTTAATTACCATATATTAAATGTATATTTAATTACATGTATTAAATGTGAATGGGTCACAATTAGACCATGCTGTTCTGTATTATCCTTATTATCTACTTGAACCAAACCTTAAAGGGGAGTTTTTTATTACAAGGTAGCCTATTTTATGTATAGGTAACCATGAATGTTAGAAAACTGTTTGTTTTCCTCTGATAACTTTTTGCCTTCCTACAGCTTCTCACTGATCCTAGCCTTCCAAACTGACATAGAATCAGTCTAGTGTCTCTTTTTACTCAGTCACACTTCAGTTATTTGACACTGGCAGTCAGTCCCTAAGCCTTGTTCTTCTCTAGGGTAACGTATTAAATACCTTCAGGTGTTCTTTCATATGCTTTTTGCTTTGGCTTGGTCTATACCCTGCTCTCTCACAGCCAAATGACCTCCCCCTTCCCACCTGCTTTGGAGGTTCATCAAGCTCTCTCTCCAGATCCTCCAGCACAGTCACCGCCTCCTCTCCAGTCTCTGGATGGTGTGCCTGCACCCATGCTTGCAGGTCCCTAGGGAGAATGCTCAGGAACTGTTCAAGCACCAGCAGGTCTAAAATCTGCTCCTTTGTGTGGCATTCTGGCCTCAGCCACTGGTGGCAAAGCTCCCAGAGCTGGGTAAGAGCTTCACGGGGTCCAGGTGCATCCTGATAGCAGAGCTTCCTGAAGTGCTGCCTGAAGAGTTCCCTTCTGTGAGGACTGTACTTTTGTGAGATGGAGTCCTGTCCCCCATAATGGTCTGCCTTAACTATTAAAGGTCCTTTTTGTTCCTCAGGTTCCAGGGATGTGGCCATTCTGGGCTGTTTTTCAGGAGATTAATCCTCTATCTGGAACTGATTCAAGGAGAATCTCTTAGAATCTTGTCTCAGAGAAAAATCTGTTACCATAGAGAAATGACAAAAGCTGCTGTGAACATAAACACTGATAAAGGGAAGCAACCAGAATTGAGTAGAGAAAACAGTCTGACAGGAGGCTGTAAATAAGAACACTGAAGCAGGAGCATGGATTTGAATCTGGGCTGTTGGGTAATTTAGAGCAAGTTACTAGATCCTCATCTGTAAAAATTCTCGTTTCTCATAGGGTCGACGTAGATTAAATAAGTATGCAAAGTCCTTGGCCTGAGAGCAAGCACTAAATAAACGCTAAGTATTAACAGCGTTGTTAAAAGGCTCTTTCATTCCACAACCTGACATGTACGGGTCCCTAGGATGCAGTGGTTGTGGGGTACATGCGCCAACTCAGGAAGGGGGTTAGATGAATGCCCTCGCAGAGCAACTCGTAACCAGTGTTCCCTTTCGCTCCGTTCTCCCGGGATGTCGGCCCAAGTCCTCTCTCGTAGCTATGTCTAAAGGGAGGGGACAGCCTGTGAGGGGGAGGTGTGGGGAGACAGTTGCTGCAGACCACGACTATGCCCTGCCCCCTCCTCCACCCAACAGCCGGGAGAGACTCACCTCGTGCGGAGAGGTACAGGTGCGACAGCGAGCGTCTTTTGGACTGCCCGAACAAAGGTTAGACTCAAACCGACCAATCGGCGCTGGGCCGCTGTCAGCTGGGCACTTCCGGGCCGCTCTAGGAAGCCTCGCCTCGGTGGCGTCTGCCGGGCTTCCCACCCTCAGCTCTAGCCCGCGGAGGGCCCGGTTCCTGTACATTGGACTGATGGGACTTAGGCGCCCGCAAGCTGGGTTTTTTTTTTTTCCTCTTAAAAAAAAAAATTTTCCCTCTCAAGATGTTTTTCCCCCACTTAATTATTAAATAAGTAATATGGGTATGTAATGCATTCACATGATTCAATGTTTAAAAAGAATTATAACCTATAGTGGAAAAGAATCTTAAAAGAATATAGGTATAACTGAATCACTCTGCTCTACACTCGAAACTAACACAACACTATAAATTAAGTAAACTTCAATAAAAAAGATTAGAAAAGAAAAGGATAACTGGCCCCCGCATCTAGATTTGACAACCATTTTTCGTGACATACGCTATATCATTCCATAGGTATATTACACTGGTTTAGAGTCCCTCACCCTCACCCCCAAATACACACACCCATACACAAATGGTAACAGTTCTGCAACTTGGTTTTTTTTTTCCCTCCTACTAATTGATTTTGGAGAGTGTACATAAAGGGCTTCTTCCATCTTGCTCTTTTTTAAAAAGAATAATCACATAGTATTTAATTATGCCATAATTTATTAATAATTACACTATTGATGGTCAAGTAGGTTGTTTCCATTCTTTTATTTTTCAAACAATGCTGCAATAAATTACTCTGAACATCATAGTTTCTTGTGTGTAAGGATATACCCATAGTATTTATTCCTAAAAAAAGATTTACTGGAGCACAGAGTAGGGGCATTTGTACTTTTCTTAGTGCCAAATTACTAATCATAGAACGCATCTGCGACGTTTACCTATACTTGCCAACGCAATGTTACAAAATATTTTGATCTTTGCCAAGCTGATGGGTAAGAAAAGCTTAGTTTTTTTTTTTCTCCTTTCTCTTTCTTTCACAAATATTGATTATTCACCTACTGTGCCAGGCACTGTTCTAGAAGCTGGAACTAGTTTAAAGTAGAACAATGCCCGTGCCTTCATAAAACTTCTAAGTGTGTGTGTGTGTTGAGGGGGGTGGGGGAAGGGAGGCAGGCAATAAACGAGAAAAATGTATAGTGTATCAGATGGTGGTTGTTAGTGCTCAGGAGAAAATAAAGAAAATATGGAGTTCGGGATGAGAATGAGGGAGTAATGCAATTTTAATAGGGTGGTCATTGAGGACCTCACTAGTACATTGACTTGAGCAAAGACTGAGGGAGATGAGTGAGTGGGCCCTTAGGGGTAAAGGCGTTTCTGGGAGAGGGATAGAAAATGCAAAGGCCTGGAATGGAGAGTATTTGAAATAATCGAAGAACAGGAAGGAGACTTATGTGTCTGGAGCTGAAGGAGCAAAAGGGTGTTGGGAGTAGAGAGAGAGAGAGATGAGGGTCTTGTGTGAGTGCAAGGATATTGTTTTGTACTCCAAGATGAAAAGCCATTCAGAATTTCTGCGCAGAGGAGTAGCATGATCAGACTTAGGCATTGAAAAGATTTTTCTGGCTGCTGTGTTAGAAATAAACTTGTAAGTGTGAAGCTGTTGCTACCTTGGAGTGGGAAGGGACTTTCTAAGTGTGACATAAAAACCCCTAAAGACATAACTGAAAAGCCATGAAGAGAAAGATAAACGGAACTGGTGATGGAAAAGTTTAGGATTTTTGAATGAAAAAAAAAAACACCTAAAATATAAGCTCAGAGTAAAATATACCACACATCTCAAAGACACAGGGCTGATTTTCCTAATAAGCAAAGATCTATTGGAAAAAAAAAAAAAAAAAAGAAAAACGTGAACAGGCCAGTAGAAAAATTGGCGAAGGACCTAAGTCGGCATTTATAGAACACAAATATTGATAGACAAAAATGACTGTTAAGTATTCAAGTTTAATACTTAAAGAATTTACATTAAAACAATAATGAGATTTTAAAAATCTATTCGATTACTAAAGACAAAAAATCGATAATATTCAATATTAGAAAGTGTGTGGAAATAGAGGCACTGTTAGTTGTATATTTTTGGAAGACATCTTAAGATTAATATGTCCGTACTCCTTGATCCAGCAACTTAGCTTCTTTGAATTATCCATATAAAATACTTATACAAATGTTTGAACATGTGTACAAAGAGACATTTTTAATTTAAATTGTGAAACCCGAATATCCAGCATTTGGGAATTTAAATTTCTATATATCCAATCACTTTAAAAAATCTTATTTTATTTATTTGGTTGTGTTGGGTCTTCGTTGCTGCACGTGGGCTTTTATCTGGTTGCGGCGAGCGGGGGCTACTCTTCGTTCTGGTGTGGAGGCTTCTCACTGTGGTGGCTTCTTTTGTTGGGAGCACAGGCTCTAGGCGTGCAGGCTTCAGTAGTTGTGGCTCATGGGCTCTAGAGCGCAGGCTCAGTAGTTGTGGCACGTGGGCTTAGTTGTTCTGCGGCCTGTGGTATTTTCCTGTACCAGGGCTCAAACCCATGTCTCCTGCATTGGCAGGCGGATTCTTAACCACTGCGCCACCAGGGAAGCCCTTATACCCAATCATTTTTAAAACTAAAAACTATAAGATGAAAAAACAAACAAACAAAAAAAAACTATAAGATGCCAAAGACATACTGAGTAAAAAAAGTAAGTTACAAAACATGATGGTATGATCATTTTTGTAAAATAATCATCTTAAATGTGTTCTCAGTGATTATCACTTTGGGTAAACTTACAGAGAACTTGCATTTTATACATTATATATTTCTGTTAAGGTTTAATTTTTTATAAAAACTTAATACTGGCATAAATAGAAAAAGATAATTGCTTTTAAACCCTATTTATTCTTCACAACTTACAAACAATTTTCCTGTTTGGAGAATGCCATCAATATCTATTTTCTCTCTCTGAAATTCTTTGCCTGACAAATCATCCTGTAAAAGAGTATAACTCCTTTAAGATGAAAATCAGATCTAACTTCCCTGTGCTTCGGGCAAATATAAGTGATCAAGTAAACCTGGGTGGAACATTTAGAAAGCGTAGAAATGAGTGACTTTCAAGTAAGCTTTAGAAAACTCTCCTCTCTGGGGAGAAACATTTAGACAAAGGATAACCCCTGTTCTTCTTTCATCAGAATTACATGATGGAAAACCAAAGCCTTTTCCGTTGACTGGCATAATATGTCCCTCATAGGCAACTGAGCAAGTAAAAAATCTAGAAAATGCTTAACTATTTCCTGTTCCCCCTTTAGTGCACTGTGCAGTATTAGCATGTTTCTCCCTCCTTATTTAGTGCCTTGTATCAAATTCTCGTATCAGGTTTTCAAACACAAACCTTGCTAGAGGCCGTGAACTGACTGAGTAGCCCAGAGTATTCTTCAGGTACCCCTGGCTTCAGTCACTCGTCAACTTCAGAGAGTCAACACACCAGCACCTTGGAGCACCAGCTGTGGTAACTTGAGTGGTTGAACACCAGACAAAATGAGGCTTCCAACCACTGTCACAGATCCTGTGAAAATCCTAGCTCTGCCCTTGGCTTAGGTATGTCCTTCCTTTACTTGGATAAAGCCTCTCTGACCTCTGTACTAAGGCATAAGCAGACAATCTATGTATGACAAGGAGAGTCCTCCCTTCTCCCCCTCTAGTTATATCTTCCAAAACTACCAACAAACAAAGCAAAGCAAAACAAAAACCCAGAAAAAACACTAGTGGACAATTTAAAAAAATATCAGCACTTGGTAGATGTATCTACTCACTTGCTTTCATTATTTCAACAGAGAGAAAATAAATGAACTAAGAATTCAACTCAAGAAATCAGAAAAAGAATGAGAAAGAAATCTCCAAGGAAAAGGTTAGAAAAGAAAAATAAAAGTAAATGAATTAAAAATAGAAAAAGTCACGTTAATAAATAAATCCAAGAATGAAATCTTTGTAAATGAGCCCATAAAAACAACAAACTTATGGTAAATCCAAGTGAGAGAAGAAAATTAAGTTATCAATGACAAATAATAGAAGATGAGGAGGTAAGTATGCTACCAAAATTTTTAAAAATCTTAATGAAATTGATGGTTTTCTGGGAAAAAACCATTAGTTCTGAAATTCATTCAAGAAGTAGAAAAATCTAAATAAACCAATCCTAAAGGAAATAATTGAAAAAACTATCAAAGAATCATCTCCAGAAAGGCTCAGAAAATTCTGTAGCATTTTAATTTTTTAAAAGTATTTATTACATGTGTAGGACAAATTCTAACTTTTCCATTTGGAATATAAGACAAGTAGAAAGAAAAGCAGAGAATCGTTCCATTTTCATCACCTAAATACAGTCACTATTGACATTTTGTTGTCATTCCCTTCCAGTTTTTGATATTTTTTATCTGTTTTACATAGTTGTGTGATTTTATTCTAACAGCACTTTAACAGGCTATTTAACATTTTAATGTAATAAAAACTTTTCATTTTATTACAAGCTTTTCATAAGAATAAATTATATGTAGACATTGAGATATAATAAATAGTGCTTATAGAAGAGATGGAAAGTTTACATGAGATATATATTGATAATAAGGTGCTTGGTATAGTGTCTGGGACACAGGGGTTCAACAGATGGTAGCTATTATTGTTATACTTTGCAAAGGGATTTTCCTTTTGCATATATCATTATTTAATTTATAATGGATATTACTATCTCACAACATCATGCTTTTTCCTCTTCAGTGGAACAGGCAAGCCACATGCCTCGCAGAGAGAGGTCAAGAATATATTATTGCTCCTCAGGAGAATCCTTCTGCTTGTTTGGTTTTGCTAAGAAGGTAGAGTTCAGGCTGAGCAGAGTTCAGCAAGTTGGGGCTTAGAGTGGTAAAGAGGGGCGTCCTGTGTCTCAACACTCAGAGACCCATGCAGGTCCAGGATCCTGAGTGGTACATAGAGTAGTGAACTCAGGTTTGGGTTAGGATCTTTCATATGAGGGATTTGGCCTACATGGCATAGAAATAAAGGGTTGATTATTACTCTGAAGTCACTGGGAGGTTAACGATCAAAATATGGGCTCTAGGGCTTCCCTGGTGGCGCAGTGGTTGAGAGTCTGCCTGCCGATGCAGGGGACACAAGTTCGTGCCCCGGTCCGGGAAGATCCCACATGCAGCGGAGCGGCTAGGCCCGTGAGCCATGGCCGCTGAGCCTGCACGTCTGGAGCCTGTGCTCCGCAACAGGAGAGGCCACAGCAGTGAGAGGCCCGCGTACCGCAGAAAAAAAAAAACCATGGGCTCTAGCCTCTACAAACCCTCAACCTCCCCTTCATGTTTCTTTAAAGGTTGCTTTTTCATTTATTGTTTTCACTAATTTTGCTTCCATTTCCTGTTTGAAGTTTGTTTTTCTGGCATCTCTGGTCTTTCCCTTTTCTCCCTAACTTCTCTCCGCTTTCCTCCTCTCGTAGAGTTTATCCCCATCTTTCCATTTCTTAGCTGCTTTTTCTTTCCACTTCTGCCTACTCTCCCATTAAGGCCTCTTCCCACTGCTTTCCCACAACTGCTCCTATTACTGAATGTTTCACATTTCAACAGTTCTCTTTCCCAAATGGTCTCTGCTTTTGGCCTTGAGTTTTTTCAATTTTTCACTTAATGTTGACTCCCTTCATGTGTTTTTATGTTTTTCCTCTCACCTGATTAACTGGTCTCTAAGAATTTGGTTAGAAGCTATTATAATTGACTTTCAATAGATTACCTATAAATTCTATCTAAAGAAAATTTTAAAGTAGCTTTCCTCTATCTTCAGGTGCTCAAAAGTTACATTTTAGAATTTATTATTTAACATAAATCTTCAAACTGTTGCTAGCAGAAAACCCTTTCTTCAGAGAAATCTTATTTAGAGGCCAATATTTAAAACTAATTAAAATGAAGCTGTTTTGGTGGTGAGGGACCTAGAGCCCTGAAGCCTCTCTGAGAAACCCTTAGGGCAGGGGCAGGGTTCACACAGACAAAATGAATTAAGGGGGGTATATAAGGCAGTAGAAATCTGTGTGGCAGTGGGGACCATGTCCAACTAGACAACAGTGATAATCAGCTTCAGTCAGTTGTTCCCACATGGGAATGTGGTGCCCAGGGTTGCCACATCATGCATTTTTGTAAGAGAATCTGGAAAGTCAGACTTTATGTGAACTTAAGTAGTTGCAATAATTTTATATCACCAAAAAAACAAAAAAACTTTGTGAGAAAAATGCATGTGCAGGTCAACTACAGCCCATTGGCCTGTTTGCCCTCTCTGGTTTAAGATGTGAAAGGTCACTGGGAAATTGCATGGTAAATCTTCTTGCTCTACTGCCACTAACCCATCCTACCCGTGCAAATCATAGTTCATTCCAATATTACAAAATGGCTTTTGTATTGCACAATGTTTTACTGTATGTAATTGATTGGTTAATGTATTTTATCAAGCTAACCAAAAATTGATGGTTTTTAAAAAAAATGCAGATCAGATGTTAATTCTAAATTCACACTTTAGACAAATTATTCCAACTCCAAAGAAAACGGGAAAATAAAAAGGGAAGGGGAAAAGAAACAGTAGGAATCTCTAAAATCTTGTTATTTGTCTAATAGACCATTTAGATTGCCTGAGCCACTTGCTTCTGAGAAGAAAAGTTTGAGAATATGGAATGAGCCCTTCCAAAGTCCCATTTCATCACATGATGTGCTTAGTGGCAGAACATCACAATGTCTTGCTTGGTAAGCTGTCAGGTGTCTGCCTATTTCAGCCTCTATAAGTATTTTCAAATGACTGCTGAAATTGCAGTAGTGATCACAGAGTTCCCTACATCTAGCTGTGCTTTTCTGATGTCCCACAGGAATGAGCACAGATGGAAAATTCTACATCACTCTTGACATCGCCAGGGCTTCTCTCCAGTGTGGACTCGCTGATGTACAATGAGGTGTGAGCTCTGCCGGAAAGCTTTTCCACACACATCGCATTCATAGGCCTTCTCGCCAGTGTGGATTCTTCGGTGTCCCAGAAGACGTGACCTATAGCTGAACGCTTTCCCACACACATCACACTCATAGGGTCTCTCTTCACTGTGGATTCGCTGGTGTCCAACAAGAGCTGAACTATGACTGAAAGCCTTTCCACACTCATCACATTCATATGGTTTCTCCCCACTGTGGATTCTCTGGTGATGGAAGAGGCCTGAACTCTGGCTGAAGCTTTTCCCACATTCACTACACTGGTATGGCTTCTCTCCAGTATGGACTCTCTGATGTTGTATCAGATGTGAGCTCAGAGAGAAAGCTTTCCCGCAGTCATTACACTGGTATGGTTTCTCTCCTGTGTGGGTCCTTTGGTGTTGAATAAGGCCTGAGCTGTGATGAAAAGCTTTCACACTCATTACATTGGAAAGGTTTTTCTCCAGTGTGGGTCGTTTGATGCTGAACAAGGTGTAAACTGTAATAAAAGGCTTTTCCACATTCATCACACTGATACGGTTTTAATTGGCTATGTATTCTCTGATGGTCAGTAAGTTGTGAGCTCTGAATGAAAGTTTTGCCACATACTTTACATGAACAGGGTGTTGCAGAGCACAGGCTCCGGACGCGCAGGCTCAGCGGCCATGGCTCACGGGCCCAGCCGCTCCGCGGCACGCGGGATCCTCCCAGACCGGGGCGCGAACCCGGTTCCCCTGCATCGGCAGGCGGACGCGCAACCACTGCGCCACCAGGGAAGCCCTGATACGGTTTTAATTGGCTATGTATTCTCTGATGGTCAGTAAGTTGTGAGCTCTGAATGAAAGTTTTGCCACATACTTTACATGAACAGGGTCTCTCTCCAGTGTGGATTCTTTTATGTCTAATGAGGCTTGAGTTTTGAGTGAATCTTTTTCCACATTCATCACATTTATATCTTCTGTCATTTGAAGTGTTTCTCTGATATCTTTCTGTCCATCCTTCATGTTCTTGGGTTTCTCCACATTCAAGAGTCTCTCCATTGATTTGGTCTGATAACTTTTCTTAGGATTCCATATCTACAGGAAGCTCCTGCTTTTGAACCAATTCTTCTTTCTCAATTAGTATCACATCATCTGAAATAAAAAATACAGTATTCAAATGTCACTGAAATATACAGGAAATAAAATGAAACACTTATACTAGAAGTACACAGCTTCAATATACCAACAAAATGGTTTTATAACGTTTGAGGAGGAAATTGGGAGATGGCAAAGGAAGAGAGTACTAGCAGTGGCTGGACTGGGAGGGGGTGATTCAAGAAAAGAGTGGAGAAAAATCAGGGAGGATTAAGAATGGTCCAATGAACTAGCATCATAAACAACAGAAGAAGACCTAAGATAAGAATGGGTTCACCAGGAAGGCCAGAAGTTGAGTAGAGAGGGATGAAAGAACAGAAACTGTGGGAGGAACAAAATGAAACAGGAAGCTGACAGTGGCAGGAACCAAGTTGGAGTCATGAAACAGTTCTTTGAAGGTTGCTCTGAAGGCCTCTGGGATCAGCCACAGAGAAGTATCACATTTGTAAACATGCAGAACAAAGAGATTAGAGTCTAGACACATGGGGTAAAAGAGGATGTGCTCATGTGGGGACAGATAGAAATTGCTTTAGCTCCCAGAGACATTACTACTCTTCTTGCAAAGAACACTGGAAATCTGTCAAACCTGAAGCTACATTCTGTGGGTCATTCGAGATTTCCCAGAAAACCAGTACTAGCACAGAGAAGGTTCTTTAGCAGACCCTAGACTCCCATCTGACTTCACCCAAGGAAAGCATGATTCCATAATTCCTCTGCCTTTCTTTCCTACAGAGGTTCCTTTGAGAAGAGTCCCGACACCCCCCACTCCTCCAGGGTGGGAGATGTGGCCACTTCCTCAATTATCAACAGTTTCTGAAAAAAAGTGAGATTGTCCCATTCAAGCCATGTTCTCCCTGAAGTAATTACATTTTTAGGACCCAGAGTAAAGGGAAGAATTTATAACCATATAGAAATAATGCAGGGAAAAGTGGTTTGCTTTGTGTTATAAAATATATTAAATGGGAGAAAAAAGGGAAAGACTACTATGGAGCCAGTTGAAGATCTAGGACGTAGTACAAGCCAGACCTAACTCTAAGCAGAAGCACTGGGCTGACTGTGCCAAAATGGGTTTTGCCTAAAGAGAGTCTGGGATGAGGGGTGAGAAGGAGCCATGGTCAAACAGCACATTCCAGATCTCTGAGAGTGTGGGTGAGGGAAGAAGCTCACTGGCAGTCTGCCTGAGAAAAGTGACAGCCACTTCTGGGTCCTGGAGCTCCCATTCTGTGAAGGGCAGAAACCCAGAGATAAGGCAGAGCTGAGAAAGAATGTTGCCAAGAGTGAGAGAAGCCTTTCCTCGGGGTCTCCTTTTAGGACAGGAACCTGCAGTACTTTCCTCACCAAACCAGCTTGCCACTATGGTTAAAAACCCCTCATTGTTAGTGGTTTATATAAGGTTATCTTAAATTGTTTAGGTGCTTTAAAACTTTAATTTATGTTACAGTTACCTTAGATATATCTGTGTAGAATTTAAAGGCAAATTACACGAAGAGATGCATTTATGCAAGAACATAGTCTTTTAGAGCCATTAGCAAATAAAAAATGGCTACTGCAGATGGGTTGCAAAACAGCATTGCACGTATAATAGAACTAATATCTGTATCAGCATGAGAAAAAAATTTATGGATTAATATAAAAAAGTACAGCATAGAAACTCAATTTCTGTCTAAAAAAGGTTGGGGAAAATGGTATACTTCTAGGCAGGATGGCGCCATGAGTTCACACTTCAGCTCAAAATACATTGAGTAAAAAATAAAAATAAATCTAAAAACCCATCTGTGCTAAAAAGTAAGATAAACATCTCTGCGGACCAGAAAGGAAACAAAAATACACAATGGTGACTACAGTTGAAGCTGTGGGTCTGCTGGGCCCCAGAGAGTGACTGAAGTCTTAGTCTCAGAGGAAAATGGGGACCTAAAAGTACTTCATGAAAGGAGGGAGTAGCACCAGCTCACTGCTTGATGCCAGAGGCTGGGTGGGACACGCAGGTACACACATACACAGCACACAGACACATACAGAGAAAGATACAACTCTGACCAAGAACCATGTCAAGCCACCTGGAAGCCTGTGACTACACTGGTGATATTTGTGTATGGCATGAAACAGGAGCCCTAGAACCTGGTTCCAGGGGGCCAGGTAACAGTAACAACAGAATAGCTAAACATGGAAGCAGACGATGTTAAACAGATCAGAAAGAACTCAAAGTGAGCCTAGATATGAAAATTTCAGAATGAACACTAAGAAAGATGGTTCACAAAGTCAATTGGAACATGAATTCAATCCAGATGAAGTTATTTTCATCAAAAATCCTGAAAAATTAGTAGAATAAAGATACCTAAAAGAGACAAATGATGACATACCATCCATGGCAAATAAGCATGGAATTATGAAATAAAATAAGCAAAAATGAAACAAAGATATGTGGTGTAAAAACTGAATAGAAATTTTAGAAGTGGATAAACTAGAGACAGAATAAACTCAAAGATAACAGAAGAGGAATCCACTAGGATGTACCACAGAGAGACAAAGACATAAAATATGTGAAAAAGTGGCTAAATGAATAGATTGATAAGTAGGTTCTAATCAGTGTATTCTCGGAGTTCCAGAAGAAAATAATATAAGGAATTTTAAAAGCAGCACAATTTAAAGAATTAGTAGCTGAGAATTTTCTGAGAATTGAAGAAAAACATGAGATCTTAGAGCAAAAGAGCATTTTCAGATGAAGCAAGACAAACAAAAATAAAACCCTAACAGGACACACTTTTTAATGAAAATTCAGATCATAAAGGTTAAGAGTAAATCTAAAAGCCACTAATGGATAAAGATGGAATCCCTAAAAAAATTTAAAAGGCAGTAAGACTGATAGTAACCTTTTAATAGCAAATAGAAGCTAGAAGACAGTGAAGTAGTATCTTCAAAATGCTGAGAAAAAAAATTGTCAATTAGAATTCTACACTAGCTAAACCATGATTAAAAAGGAGGGAGGGCAAAATAAGGGTATTTTCCGACATGCAAAGACTAAGTCTACTACCCAAAGAATCTTGCTAAAATTATTATTATTTTTTTTAATTTTTAAATTTGATTTTATTTTTTATACAGCAGGTTCTTATTAGTCATCCATTTTATACACATCAGTGTATACATGTCAATCCCAATCTCCCAATTCATCACACACACACACCCCCCACGGTTTTCCCCCCTTGGTGTCCATACGTTTGTTCTCCACATCTATGTCTCTATTTTTGCCCTGCAAACCGGTTCATCTGTACCATTTTTCTAGGTTCCACATACATGCGTTAATATACAATATTTGTTTGTCTCTTTCTGACTTACTTCACTCTGTATGACAGTCTCTAGATCCATCCATGTCTCAACAAATGACTCAATAAAATAATTATAAAGGATGAACTTCAACAAGAGTGAATCCAGAGGAAAGGTGCTGGCATACAAGAATGGTGCCTCAGAAACTGATAAAACATGTCAGAAAACTTAACTAACATCTTATTATTAAAGAAAATGTCCATTTCACATTTAAAAAAGAAACTGGTTCCTAAGAATGACCAACTGTAATCAATGGAAGGAGCTTCAGACAAGTGAAGTGAAAATACAATATGCTAACTGCTGTGACAGAGGTATGCATAAGAGGTATCACATAACTCAATCATGTAGGAAAGGATCAAGAAAGGCTTCCTGAAGGAGGCGACAGCAGAGGTGAGTCTTGAAGAATAGCTCTGAGTTGGTTTGGCAGGCGAGTGGAGAAGGTACGGTCACAGGTGGTGTTTTATGAGTCCAACCGGGTGGTGATGTGTGTGGCAGTGCAGTGAGGGTGGCTGGGAGAATGTTGAGCATGTTAGCAAAACCCAAATATGTCATGGGTCTGATAGGACAGGGAAGGAAAGAAGCACTGGGAGGAAAAAAATGGGCTAAATAACTAGAAATCTCCACTGAAGAACTGAAGAACAGGGTAGCAGGACAGAGAGAGCTAGAAGAGGAGAGTATGAGCAACAGCCTTCCTGATGTTCTCTGCCCAGTGAAGTGCTACCCGTTCTTTTAATGACCCCGTTCAAATCCCAGCCATTCTGCTACCACCAGGGCCTGAAGAAGTAGATTTCTTCTCCTTGGAACCATGATCTCCAGTTTGGCACATAATCATTCACTGTCTCAAATCAACAGCTATTTTTTTATGGATACTCAACCCCTTTAGGGAAGGGATCCTCAGAGAACCCAGAGCTAGGCTTACACACAGTGAAAGGTAAAGATTTACTGACTTCTTCACAGGACCCACAAAGCCCCCATTTTCTGGCTCCTGACCATCTTCTCTCTGCTACTTTGCCTGTCTCTCCACGTTCCAGTCACACTGGCTGTCTTTCAAACCCACCAATTTCTTTCACACTTGTTTTTTGCCCTGCAAACCGGTTCATCTGTACCATTTTTCTAGGTTCCACATACATGCGTTAATATACAATATTTGTTTGTCTCTTTCTGACTTACTTCACTCTGTATGACAGTCTCTAGATCCATCCATGTCTCAACAAATGACTCAATAAAATAATTATAAAGGATGAACTTCAACAAGAGTGAATCCAGAGGAAAGGTGCTGGCATACAAGAATGGTGCCTCAGAAACTGATAAAACATGTCAGAAAACTTAACTAACATCTTATTATTAAAGAAAATGTCCATTTCACATTTAAAAAAGAAACTGGTTCCTAAGAATGACCAACTGTAATCAATGGAAGGAGCTTCAGACAAGTGAAGTGAAAATACAATATGCTAACTGCTGTGACAGAGGTATGCATAAGAGGTATCACATAACTCAATCATGTAGGAAAGGATCAAGAAAGGCTTCCTGAAGGAGGCGACAGCAGAGGTGAGTCTTGAAGAATAGCTCTGAGTTGGTTTGGCAGGCGAGTGGAGAAGGTACGGTCACAGGTGGTGTTTTATGAGTCCAACCGGGTGGTGATGTGTGTGGCAGTGCAGTGAGGGTGGCTGGGAGAATGTTGAGCATGTTAGCAAAACCCAAATATGTCATGGGTCTGATAGGACAGGGAAGGAAAGAAGCACTGGGAGGAAAAAAATGGGCTAAATAACTAGAAATCTCCACTGAAGAACTGAAGAACAGGGTAGCAGGACAGAGAGAGCTAGAAGAGGAGAGTATGAGCAACAGCCTTCCTGATGTTCTCTGCCCAGTGAAGTGCTACCCGTTCTTTTAATGACCCCGTTCAAATCCCAGCCATTCTGCTACCACCAGGGCCTGAAGAAGTAGATTTCTTCTCCTTGGAACCATGATCTCCAGTTTGGCACATAATCATTCACTGTCTCAAATCAACAGCTATTTTTTTATGGATACTCAACCCCTTTAGGGAAGGGATCCTCAGAGAACCCAGAGCTAGGCTTACACACAGTGAAAGGTAAAGATTTACTGACTTCTTCACAGGACCCACAAAGCCCCCATTTTCTGGCTCCTGACCATCTTCTCTCTGCTACTTTGCCTGTCTCTCCACGTTCCAGTCACACTGGCTGTCTTTCAAACCCACCAATTTCTTTCACACTTGTTTTTGCACATGCTCTTTTGGCCTGGAATGCTTTCCCCCTCTATTATTCACTTGGTTAATTCCTACTCTACTTTTAGGATTCAGTTACCATGTTATTTCCTCAAAGAGACCTTCTCTGTCATCCCTCTCCCCCCATATACAATCTATCATGGCGTATTTATTTGTGTGGTTGTTTAACGCCTCTGTCGTCAGACTATTGTAAGCTCCATGAAAACAAAGATCATGTCCACTTTGTTTATTACACCCAGTGCCTTGCACAGTGCCTGGCATATAATAAGTACTCAATATACATCTGCTGAATGATGAATGATTCTAAGGTCTCCAGGGGAGCCATATGACCTAAGTGTCAATACTAACCACAATCCTGTTGGTGTAGAGGGTCCTGAGATTCACCCTTAAGCTGGATCTCCATGGGCTGAGGCTGGAGATATGTTGCTTTCTTAGCTGGATCCAGAGGTACCGATGTCTCAGAAAGCACTTCCTGTGCACAGGCGTGGGTTGAAACCTGAGGACAAGCAAGCTCATTTAGGCATCTGAAGGGCCCACAGAGTAAATGATACCCAGAGACCCCACAAAGGACCAGCTTGGAAGCTCACTCCCAACTATCCCTCCGCTGAGCATAGGGCCCTTTCCTACCTGTTGGCCTGATTCATCCAGCTCCCTCTCCAGATCTTCCAGCATAGCTACCGCCTCCTCCCCACTCTCTGGTTGAGGCTCCTGTACCCAGTCCTGGAGCTCCTCAGGCAGGATGGTCAGGAACTGCTCCAGCACAGCAAGTCCAACATCTGCTCCTTGGTGTGTATCTCAGGCCTTAACCACTCACAGCAGAACACCCAGAGCTGGCTCAAGGCCTTATGGGGCCCAGGAGTCTCCTTGTAGCAGAAATGTTGGAAGCGCTGGCAGAATAACTCCTGGTTGTTTGGGCTGATCTCTTTTGTGCCAGATCTCCGACCCACAGCAGGCCCTTTTTTATTGGTTACTTCAAAGAGCCCTTTGGCTCTTCAGGAACATCTGGAAGGAAAACAGCAGCTATTCCCACTCCAATGGGCCAAGAGGAGGATTGCTGATACGTGTTATCCTTTAGGGCACACTCCTAAGCTTACAGAAACCATAGTTAAAAAGATATGTATATGCAGCCTGATTCAATATTTGAGCTCACACACTAAGTCTAATCTTTCTGTTTTAGAAGAAAAAGGAGGCTCAATCCCAAATTAAAGAGAATTCAATAAAGAAAATTTAAAAAAATAAAAGTTTAAGGCAATTCAAACCTTTTTCCAAGTAGGAGAAGTGAAGTTTGTCAGGAGACTGCATTTTTGACAATACTGGGAATATTGTTGGATGCTTGCTTCCTCCAAATAACACCAAAACAATCAGTTGATAAGACCAACCCAAGTTTATTCTTAGAGAGCACTACTTGACAGAGTCTTAGTAGTGTGTCCCAGGGAAGAAGGCAAAGTCAGGATATTTATGAGGTTTTGGGGGCTTAAGGCAGATCTTTCAAAGCAGGATAAGGATTGGGCAAGGATCATGATATAATAGTTTAGGATTGATGGGCACAGCAAGGTGCAGAATTTGAGTTGACGGTTACAAAATGTCTAGATCCTATCCATTGAAAGTTGAAGAGTTTGATGTTCACATAAATGGATTGAGGGGCAAGTTCTTGAAACAAATATAATTATCGGCAGCGTTTACTTTCTAGGGCAAGAATTTCCTGCAATAGTAAAGGTATGTTGCTAAAGAAGTGGAATAGTGGAGTTACATTTAAGGAAGACAGTTGAACAGTCAAATTATGTTAGTGTAGGTAGTAGGCTGTGTGGGGGTAGGTGGTTTCAGTTTTCCATGTAGCAACAGACTTAAGCAGGGCCTATGGGTTTGCAGAAATGTGGATTACCAACTAATTAGCATGGCAGGCAGTGGTTAAGGGCACGGGCTGTGGATTCCAAAAGACCTGGCCTTGAATCCTCTTTTCTTATGTGTGGTGGCTTAACATCTCTAAACTTCTGTTTTCCCCTTTGTAAAAATATCGTAGAGGTTTTTTTTTTTTTTTTTTTTTTTTTTTTTTTTTTTTGTGGTATGCGGGCCTTCCTCTGTTGTGGCCTCTCCCGTTGCG
>NC_041231.1:86882635-86890555 GCF_002837175.3 Physeter macrocephalus
GGCCTCTCCCGTTGCGGAGCACAGGCTCCGGACGCGCAGGCTCAGCGGCCATGGCTCACGGGCCCAGCCGCTCCGCGGCATGTGGGATCCTCCCATACCGGGGCCCGAACCCGGTTTCCCTGCATCGGCAGGCGGACGCGCAACCACTGCGCCACCAGGGAAGCCCTGTAGAGGTTTTAAAACGTTTTATTTTGAAATAATTTTAAACTTACAGAAAATTGCCAGAAAAAAGGTACAGAACAATCCCTATAACCTTCACGCAGCTTCCCCTAATGTTAACATCTTACATAACCACAGCACAATTACAAAACCAGGAAAATAATGTTACAGTGCGATTAACTAAACGGCAGACCTTATTACATAGGGTTATTTTGAGAATCAATTAAATTCAGTGCCTGGCACTTAGTAAGACTTCAGTTAGAGGGATGCAGTTACCACTGTGAATTGGTCATCCAGGTGCTGGCTCCAGGGATCACGCCTCGAGCTCAGGTACACTTCTAGGTTTCCGGGCACAGAATATAGGACGATGCTAGGAGGCCCTCTAGTGTCTTCTCTGCGCCTAGCATCTGTTACTCAATGGGCAACTTTCCAAAACACCTTCACCTTCCCGGCCCTAAAGGTTAATTTAGGGGATTCTAGACTGGGCTTGGAGAAAGACTGTTTTAGGAATCATTCAAGATAAAGGACATGGAGCCGCTTATACATGTCTTCCACTGGTTTGGATCTTCGAAAGAGTAAGACAATATAGTGAGTTAACCGGCTAGACTACAAACCCCGTTCTCATTTACCGCACTGGCACATCATTGTGACCAACCACGAGCCCAAGGCTCAGGAGGTGTCGGCTGTCTGTGTCCTTCAAGCCACAAGGACCTGGCAGACCACAAAAGGCTTCCGGGAGTAGGCGGCAACGTTGGACAAACGGGTGGTCAGAATAGAACTACTCGTGTTAGCACCAGTAACCCAGGAGTGCGAGTCTTAGAAACGTTCTGGGGCGCCGGCCGCCAGCTGGGCCGGCTGCTGCGGGGTTTCCGCGGGCACTTCCAGCACCGACTGACCAAGGAGGTGGCTCCTCCCACCCGCGCCCAGCCGATCTGGGGGTCCCGGGCCCCGACGCGGGGCCGTCTTCCCGCCCGTCTTACCAGCGCCCGGGAAAGGCGGCCCCCCGAACCTACCCAGCTCCTCGGAGCCCCAGACCTGCCGGCGGCGGAAGTGCGTCCGCGAACCCGGCCCAGCCCTGCGCCTGCGCTTCCGGCGGCTTCGGACAGTTTGGCTTGGCCGAGCGCCCAGTGCCTGCAGCGAGGTCTGCACATCAGGACGCCTAGGCCTATGGGGTTTTGATTTGTAACTCGCCTCATCTTAAAAAGAGGGTCCGAGCGCCAGCTCCGCGTCGTTGAGTCCCTCCGCCCTCCCCCGCGCGGGGCAGCGGGCGGGGACCTTCCTAGGCGCGCTTCCCCTCCGAGCATAACTTCTCTAATTCCAGTTCACCGACCCCGAGTCCTCTTCCCCTCCCTGCCAACCTGCCTCCCTGGACAGCATCCCCCACTCCGTCCCGACCTCCGTCAACCTGAATGTATTTACCAGGCAGGCACATCGCGCAACCAGAATGTGTCCGCAGTGTTCCCATCAGTACTGTCGCTCCGTCTGGATCATAAATGACCCACAAGGAGAGGAAGGGAAAGGAGGAGGCTTAAGGCACGCTATGATGGGTGCGGTGCTGTGTGTTCTACTTACTACCCGGAAACACGCAAAAAGCTTAAGTGACCTGCCCAAGTTTGCACAGCCCAGGGACAGGATGCACCCCACGCATGTGTGACCAAGACCTGTCCAGGGATCCCTACATCGTGGCCACAGTGAGAGAGGCCACCACTGCTCAAGTTTAAATGACAATTTCCAGGTTTATCGTGTGTATTGACATTAAAAAATGAGACTGCGGCAGGGCTCGGACACCATAAAAGTTTTCTTTAGGAAAATTAGACCCCCAGGTAGAGAATAGAGTCTTCTGGAAAAATTTAACAACTGATGGTCTGTAGCTTGTAAAGAACACTTCTACTCTGTAGGCTTTTTAAGTTGGTAAGTGGAGTGGGAAGCAGGTGTTGGGGAAGAAAAATTTTCCTTCTACCTTTCTAGGTTCTTTGGTTGGTCTTATAATTAAATTGACATAAAACAGATTATCAGAAGAAAAACAAATTTAATTTTTTATGTCTTGGAGCCTTGAAGATAAGAGAGGCTTACATGCCATCCTGAACTAGTGAATGGGATAGGGGTCTGGTGCTTCAAAGGGGAGGAGGGTAATTAACAGGATGATAAGAAGAGCAGATGTTTGGTAATTAGATGTTTGCCCTGCCATACAGATAGGTCTTTTAGATGAAAAAAGTTATCTCTGTTAATAGCTCGTTTTCCAGCACAGGCCCCCAGTCTAAATTATTTCAGGTAGTTAAGGGAGAGGTAAAAGTTTTCCTGAGTCGCTGGGTCTTGATAGTTTTCAACTCAAAATAATCCACATTCCAAAGTGGCACATTTTTGGGTAGCCTATTCTGCTCCCCTTCATAATCACTTTGCATCTTGCTGAACTCTTCATGAATTGTGGGTCCACTGGAATTTTGTGCTCATGAGGGATTACAAATGCTACACGTGAATGGAGGCATATCCTCTGCTCAGGCACATGCTCTATTGTCCTATTTTACTTCACTTACAAAACACAGTTTGAACGATAGTTAAGAATTTCAAGACTGACAACAGGGCATTAAACCAAGCTCTTGACCTTCTGAAAGCAGGACACTTCTGAGTGCTAAGGCACTGTGTGACTGCATAAGTCACACATATTTGAAGCTAGCACTACACATCTCGCAGACTCAGTGGGGAACCTTACAAGGGAGGCAACTGTGGAGAAGCCTTCAAACAAACAGGTGATAAATGTGGGAAAAGTTTCAGCTGGAATTCAAATCTTATCAAGCACAGGAGAAACCATACTGGAGAAAAAAACCTTGTAATTGTGGTGAGTAAGGATATTATGGGGATAAAAGAAGGTATCATGTGGAAGGCATCTTGAATACATGCATTCCTGTGCTGGTCTAAGAATGTTGTAGTACAGGTGAGTATTGGCTCTGCCAAAGCAAAATGGACAAACAGAAAAAGTATGACATATTAAATAAAGAAATAAACAAAAATAAAATACATATTAAAACCTTACAGGGACCTCCCTGGTGGTCCAGTAGTTAAGACTCTGTGCTCCCAGTTCAGGGGGCCCGGGTTCCATACCTGGTCAGGGAACCAGATCCCACATGCCACAACTAAAGATTCCGCATGTGACAACGAAGATCCTGTGGGCCGCAACTAAGACCCGGCACATCCAAATAAATAAATAAATATTTAAAAAATAAAAAACCTTACAAATATCACTTAGGAAACAGGTTACGATTGTGTTTCCAGAAAATAAACCAAAATTTTTTCCTAAGGTATCTATTGCAGAGTATTTATTATGCCTTTATAAAAATTTCACATTCAGAAGACATAAACGTTGCTGTCTTTCCAACCAAATATTCGTTCTTTAAAAAATATGGAAGAGCAGTGCCTTCAGATGGGAAAGATGGGCTCTAATATTTTAAGACTTTTTTTTAAATTTCAGGAAACAAAACTTGTGTCTATAAGAAGAAGTTACGTTTGAGACTGAGAAATTTTGGTTTAAAATGAAAAGAATAAAGGAAGAGTCATTTTTAAATCCAGTTTTTTGGTATAGCATGAATTTAAAATTCCATTTATGGGAATTCCCTGGCAGTCCAGTGGTTAGGACTCAGCGCTTTCACTGCAGTGGGCCTGCGTTTGATCCCTGGTAGGGGAACTAAGATCCCACAAGCTGCATGGTGCAGCCAAAAAATAAATAAATAAAATAAAATTTCATTTATTTATTAATAATCTAAAAGCTAATAATCATGACATATGAATAGTGGGATTTGGGAAAACATGTTTCATGTCAGAGTGAATCCATTTCAAGATACTGACATTTAAAAAATACTTTTGTGTTTGTCTTTTTAAAAAATTCAGATATAATTGACAACATTGTGTGAGTTTAAGGTATACATTTGGATTTGATACACATATATTGCAATGTGATTACTACCTTAGTGTTAGCTAATACCTCCATCACTTCACATAATTATCTCATCTTTTTTTGTGATGAGCACATTTAAGATCTAGCCTCTTAGCAACTTTCAGGTATATAATACAGTATTGCTAACTATAATCACAATGCTGTACATTAGATCCCTAGAACTTATTCACCTTCTAACTACAAGTTTGTACCCTCTGAAAAACATCTCCCCAGTTCCCCCACCTGCAGCCCCTGGTAACAACCATTCTACTCTGTTTCTATGAGTTCAATTTTTTAGATTCCAATTATAAATGATATCATACAGTGTTTTTCTTTCTCTGTCTGATATACCTCGCTTAGCATAATGCCCTCAAGGTCCATCCGTATTGTTGTAAATGGCAGGACTTCCAGGTAAGTGGTAAATTGAAGAAGGGCCCTTCTTCAGTTGAGGAGGTAATACTGAAGAGGACAGATCTAGGAGATATTTTAGAATCATTTCTGACCCTTTAAGACTACAGGGACTAAAGGAAAAAACCCAAACAAACAAGGCTTAAGTGAGTCTGAAAGATCAGGTAGATGATATGGCTTCTATTATAAGGGAATAGGAAAGAGGGTACAAAGAGGCTTTAGGTGATCCAGGGGAGTCATAAAAGGTAATTTTAAGACAAAAGAGTAAGTTTACTTTACAGAGCAAGCACTAAATGTACAGTAGAGGTTAGACTATGAAATTACACATGATGAAAATACAAATAGGTTTAAATAAAGATAATTTTTATTTTATGAGATCAGTCAGGAATAGGTTTTTAAATGAAGTTATGAAAGCTGGTGCATAGCTTCCTGCTGATGCTGATAACAGGGAGGACAGCACTGTGTTATTCTGCATCATGTCCTCTGTTGATGCAACCCAACCTGGAATGCAATACTTGAGAGGATGGATATTCAGTCTGATTCAGCGTGGTGGTTTCTTGTGTCTAAAGTGTTCCTGATGCTGTTCAACCTGGATAACTGTCAGAGCTTTCAACCACTCCCTTCTTCTCAAGATGGATTCTGATGTTCACCTTGTTCATGAATGGCCTGGAATTCTGGATATTCCCATTTAAGCTGTCTTTTTCATAGTCTGGAAAGGAATAGTTGGTGGCTCCTGTGTCGCTTGATGAGGAAATTCGGAATGCACTCCCATTCCATAGGCACTGGCTACAGCCTGGAAACAAGATATGGTTGGGGTGTGAAAGACTCAATGAATGAACCAGAGTTAATACCTTAGAAAGACATCTTAGGGAACAGTTCTCAGGGCATACAATAGACAAAGAATGTGCACAGTCTTATTCCATCCTCAAGAGGAAGTAGAAACACGGAGACTAATATATCTAGTCAGGGTGAGTAGAGACTGAAGCTTTGCAACCTTGCTCCCACAGTAGTGTTGTCCTCCTCTTTTACTGTCAGGAGACTATTCTGTTCCCTTTGATATTTAATAGCCAAGGCTGCAGCCAATATGGCCTATGACAGTTTGAGTAAACTCTTACTCCAAGGGTTGGGGGTATATGGCAGTCTCTGCTTCAAGGGGATTGTCCTTGGGGCTGATTTGCTGGGGTCATTCCTAAGGCAAAATATATCATTACTAACGTAGAGAAATGCCAAAGGTTACTGAAATCTTTAACTGAGGTTAAAGAAGACTAGTCATCTTGAAACTCATTGAATGAACCACTAAAATGTTAATTCAAAAGGAAAACTGACAATTCTGGTGAATTTTGTCACATGTGACAGAAAGCACAAACTTGGCAAGACAAACAATACAATTTATAATTTGGAAACAATGTGAAGCTTGACCACAAAGGGATGAAATAAAAAATACCAAATCAAGCATGCTGGTGTTTTCCACTACAAATAAATCTACAGATAAGACGTCTGATCATGATCAGTAAATGATCAAATGGTGTGCAGACGTTCACTAGCAACGTAAACAGACAGGTGTGTGAGTGTGCACGTGTGTGGTGTGGTGTGAGGGGGGGCAATCTGAAGTTGCAGCCCCTTCCTGTAGCTGCCGCCTTCACTTCTGGAATCCTGTTCCTGAACCTCAACAGCAGCCCTGAGGGAAGTTAAACCCTGGGCAACAGCCCCCGGGCCACACAAGCCCAAATGCCCGCTAACCAGGTGGGTGGTAGTCTTCATGGTAGTCTCTCCAGGCCTCCAGGGCAAAGTCGCTGCCTAGCCTACCAGGTCCCTGCTGCCGCCTTGATTTTGAAACGTATGGTCAATTAGTGTTCTAAAAGGGTGATAATACAAACCCCTTCCCCCTAACTTTAAAATTGTGTTGCTGTGCCGAGCGCCTTGCAGGATCTTGGTTCCGGGACCAGGGATTGAATCCCGGCCCCCCGGCAGTGAAAGTGCCAAGTCCTAACCACTGGGCCTCCAGGGAATTCCCCAGTACTGTCTTTTCTAATTTTATATCCCGTTGTCATACTGTCCGTGACATAGTCAAGGTTAAGGTTAAGAACTAGGGCACTGGAATAGTATGTGTGTTTATATCCCGCTTCCACCATTTACTATGTGTTCTTGTGCCAGATACTTTACAGCTCAGTTTTCTCAACTATAAAATGGGAAATAAAATAAAATAAAATGGTAAAAATAACAGCACTTGTACAATCATGAGACAGGTCTTATCAGCAAAGTGCCCGTAAAAAGAAACTATGGGTTCAACATTACCTTAAAACAAATATTGGGTTATTTAGATCCTATCAGGACATTTCTAGTTCAAGGTCATTGAAAAATAAATGCTAAGACTTTTTTTTATAAAGCCTCTTAGTGGAAAATTTTGTTCATTAGATTATACTTCTCATATGGAAGTTCTGTTTCTAGCCAAAGTTTTCATATACAAGCATTATATACTATAGAATATTTAGGCCTTAAATATGTTTTTATTTCTCATATTAGTTCAAATGTGCCTCATCTAAAAGGTAAAACAAGTAGGGGAGGATTCACCTTTATATCCTGAAATCATTGGTAGAGTTCCAACTTGTTGCAGATTCCTCTCCACTTTTCTCTCAGATACCTACACTTTCTACACTCTCCTCTAGGTCTTTTTTGGAGAGAATAGCAGCCAGCAGCAATGAAATAGTTTCAGGACCTATATTTTTAGAACTAATTCCTTCAGCTCTCTTCCACAATTGTCAGTAGCCAGAGAACCCTATTTCTGTCAAGAGAGCTCCCCAGAACTACACGCTCTATCCACCTACCCCAGGAAGGTGCCAAAAACCCCACAGCGTACGTGGCAGTAAAATCCCAGTTATACTACTGTGTATCTCCTCCAAATTCTAAGGTTTAGTTCAATTTGAACACCTTTCCTTACCTCTAACCCTAGCTCTTGCCTAATTTGCTTCTATTCCCCTCCTGTCTTATTTGAATCTCTGGATTATGGCCTCTTGCTTTAAATGCTCTTCTGGTTGTTCACTTCCTGGCATGACCTCTGAACACAGATTTTGGGTTACATATTGGAATGCCACCACTGCATATGTCCTCTTGTTTGACATGACTGTCTAATTTAGTTGTGCTGTGTCTTCATTCTTTAAAGGAATCTTCCAAAAGAACTGTTCTGCAGTACCTTGCTCAAGCTATTCCACTCCTGGGCTTAGCCTACCTCCTCTTGTGGAGAATCATTAACTAGAGTTGATGATCAGTCTCTTTACCTGAATCTTTCCCCCCCCACACTGTAATCATGGTTATTTCCCAAGAGTGTCCTCTTTTTCTATTTTCTTTTTTTTTTTCTTTTTTTTCTTTTTTTTTTTTTTGTGGTACGCGGGCCTCCCTCTGCTGTGGCCTCTCCCATTGCGGGGCAC
>NC_041231.1:86890706-86894756 GCF_002837175.3 Physeter macrocephalus
GGACGCGCAGGCTCAGAGGCCATGGCTCACGGGCCCAGCCGCTCCGCGGCATGTGGGATCCTCCCAGACTGGGGCGCGAACCCGGTTCCCCTGCATCGGCAGGCGGACGTGCAACCACTGCGTCACCAGGGAAGCCCCCTCTTTTTCTATTTTCATTGCCATAGACTAACCCATTTATTAGCCTCCCCCAAATTCTGCTATTCTGGTTTGATTTTAGCAGTCAATGGAAGAGGTACATCCACTGTCTCACAGAAAGCAGACACATAGAGGTGAAGATCATATGCAGAACAGAAAACTGAGAATGAGAGAGAGAACACCATCTCACAGAAAGCAGACACATACAAGTGAAGATCATATGCAGAACAGAAAACTGAGAATGAGAGAGAGAATAAAGAGACATTGGTCTTACAGTCATTCATCTCACCCAGTATTTATTTTTTATTCAATGTTTTTCACGTTTTGCTATTTCCTTATGAATTTAAGTTCTTTACATTAATAGGTTTTCCCTCTTGTGAATTCTCTGATGTTGACTAAGGTGTGAGCTCTGACTGAAGGCTCTCCCACACTCACTGCATTCATAGGGTTTCTCTCCAGTGTGGATTCTCAGGTGTCGAATAAGGTGTGAGCTCACTCTGAAGGTTTTCCCACATTCACTACATTCATAGGGTTTCTCTCTGGTGTGAATTCTCTGATGCAGGATAAGATGTGAGTTCAGGCTGAATGCTCTCCCACATTCTTTGCATTCAAAGGGTCTTTCCCCAGTGTGAATCCTCTGGTGTCTAATAAGGTCTGAGCTCCCCCCAAAGCCTTTCCCACACTCATTACATTCATAAGGTCTCTCTCCAGTGTGGATTCTCTGATGCCTGATAAGCTTTGAGCTGTGTCTGAAAGCTTTCCCACATTCATTACACTGATGGATTTTCTCTCCACTGAAAATTGCTGAATGTTTAATAAGGTTTGGGCTCTTGAGAGATTTTCCATATTGGTGAATTTTTTCTCCAGCATAAATTGTTTGATGCTTAATAAAATCTGAATTCCATTTGAAACTTTGGTCATAGGTACTGTGTTTACAAGATTTCTGGTGTGAAAATTCATTTGAGTTCAGATTTAAGCTTCTCTCACAACCATCATGGCTAATTATTTCACCTGTAAGTGTATTTTTGTGGGTGAGGATTTTACTAAAACCTCCATCCTGAGCAGATGATGGTTTTTGAGACTCCCCTGATTCTTTTTCCTGTTGTCTATTTAACCTGCCTGTAGACTTACAGATGTCTTGAGGCTCAGCAGATCCTTCTGACACAAATCCTGAAATTCTTCCTGATATAATTCTCTGCGATTCCATTCTCTCATAAATTTCCAGCTTTGGCATGGATCCACTGTTTTCACTCTCATTATCTAAAATAATGATGAAAAATAAAGGGGTAAATACCTGTTTGCTGAGCTGATAGAAAATAAAACTTTGAGGTACATGCAAGATGGTTACCTATTGGTACTTCATTTGGCCACTCTAAAAATGTGTGGCCTTTGGAATGAGAAGACTGATGGATGAGGATACAAAAGAAAGAAATTGGTAAAAGCAAGTAATTTATGCAGTGGTTGGCAGAGAGAGGAAACAGACATCTGAGGATGAGCAGATACAACAGAAAAGATTAGGAAGAGGATCACCACCAGCAAGAATGGGGGTGGGGAACAAAGTAAGGAGAAAGAACTATGCAATGTGACTGAGAGGGCTCTTGAGGAACTTTGGGTCTATGATATTTCTAGTGTTAGGCTTAGAGGACGAAAGGGAGGCACCATCTCAAAGAGAGCAGATGAGGACATAGATGCATTGAGAAAAGTAAAGTTATAATGACTCTGAGGTATGTATGTGGTGGGAGAAACCTCCATCCATCTATCCATCCAATCCACCCTTCCATTTCTTCTTCATCATTCATGGATAATCAAATTCTGTCATTTCTTCTAAATGTCCCCTATATACCTCCCTTTCTTTACATTTCTGTTACTATAGAACCTCACCGCTTCCTGTTTAGATAACTGTAACAGCTTCCTTGCTGTTCTGACTCTGAGCTATTCTTCTTCCCAGTCATCCTAAATACCCTTACCAGACTAACTGTCATTAAACCCTGTCATCCGGGGACTTCCCTAGTGGTGCAGTGGTTAAGAATCCACCTGCCAATGCAGGGGACATGGGTTCCAGCCCTGGTCCGGGAAGATCCCACATGCTGCGGAGCAACTAAGTCTGTGCACCACAACTACTGAGCCTGCGCTCTAGAGCCCGCGAGCCACAACTACTGAGCCCATGTGCCACAGCTACTGAAGCCCGCGCACCTAGAGCCCATGCTCCACAACAAGAGAAGCCACCGCAATGAGAAGCCCATGCACCGCAACGAAGAGTAGCCCCAGCTCGCTGCAGCTAGAGAAAGCCCGCGCACAGCAACAAAGACCCAATGCAGCCAAAAATAAAACAACAACAACAAAAAACCCTGTCATGCTCTTACACCCGACTCAGAAACCCTTAATCTCTTCTACAACACACCTGAGCTCTTCAGACTGGTTTCCAGGACTATGATCTAGTCCTCAAAATTCCTACCTTCTAGCTCATCAACCATATACTGTGCTCATGACTCTATATTATGCTGGAATCAAGCAGCCCCTCTTTGTTACAGGGTGTCCTTTGTCTAGAATAAGCTGGGCAGTAAAGGGGGTTAGGGAGTGCTGGTCTTAGGGTGGGAAAATTTACAATTTTAGGTGGGGTGAATGGAAATGTTTCCAGAGCAAACTTGAAAGCAGAATTTGGGTAATTTTAAAAAATTACTGTAATTTACTCCTGGGTTTATTTTTGGGACCATATACACCTAAAGTGATATCGAGTCCATGAACTTTTTAAACAATGAGTTTTCAAACAGCAATGAGGATTCTATGGAGGTAGTCAGTGCAAGTATGGCCAACTTTCTATAAAAACATAAAAGAGCTTAGTAAAACCAAAAGTAAAATAAAAAAAGGCAACAATATGGATCTTTTTCTATGTATCTGTGAATTATATTCTATTTCTGAGTATATCATCACATATTTGCCTCTCTTTTTCTCTATCATTGTATGTGCTTCTCTACGAACATGTTTTGTTTCTGTGTATGTGTTTCTTTCCCTTTTGCTTCTTTTCTCATTTCCTGACATCTCAACTCATTCATTTTCTTTCCTTTAACTTGCTCATAACATGAAAACATCTCATGTTTTGGAAATATTATGGATAAAGAACAAATGAAAAAAAGGAGACATTTTGGATAAGAAACAAAGTTTTCTCTCTCCTTTTCTGGTTGGCCAATGACACACAAGAAAAACGTTCTCTATTTCTCATTAAGTAATAAAGGAAAGGACCATCTACAGTTATGAAGACTAATATGAGAAGGGAGGTTCACTGTCCCAGTTCTTCAGGGAAGTGCACCACAGAGAGTATTGTCCCTTACCACGGTCCAGTAGGAGTTGGGGTTCTGAAGAACCATGAAGGACCTTGGTGTTCACTGGCTGGAACTGGACACTAAGTGGTGGTCCAGGAGGTGCCACTTTTCTCCTGAATAGTTCTTGTCCATGTCCACAGACTGGAATCTGAGAAAAACAAAGTACATTTGAGCTTATGAGAGAATCCCTGTTGGAATTAAACATCTTCCAAAACCAAAGAGAACCTCCTGTAGTATTGGGTTGGCCAAAACGTTCGTTCGGATTGAACAAACGTTTTGGCCAACTCAATAATATAAAACTGGGGAAGGAAGGATATTAAGTCTGACTCAATTATAACAGGTAGTATGGTACCAAACAGAGAGGGAAGGAGACATAACTGCATACTGAACTACGAGTTCCTACAAAGCTCACTAGATATCAATCTCAGGCCCTTTTCTCCCTTTGTGGGACTCCACCCGTCCTGGAGGTCTTAGATCTCCCATCCCCTTTGTACCTGGAGTACTGCTTCATCAGTGCCTCTCTCTAAATCTTCCAGTATGGTCACTGCCTCTTCTCCAGTCTCTGGGTAATGTTCATGCACCCAAGCCTGTAGAT
>NC_041231.1:86895256-86912783 GCF_002837175.3 Physeter macrocephalus
TATTTCCTTTGCTATCATACTAGAAGGCCTATCAATCTCTCACCTAATTAAATTTTTTTTTATTTTATATTAGAGTATAGTTGATTTACAATGTGTTAGTTTCAGGTATACAGCAAAGTGGTTCAGTCATACATATACATATATCTATTCTTCTTTCAGATTCTTTTCCCACATAGGTTATTACGGAGTATTGAGTAGAGATCCCTGTGCTATACGGTAGGTCCTTGTTGATTATTTATTTTATATATAGTAGCGTGTATATGTTAATCCCCACCTCCTCCCCTGTCCTTTTTTTTTCCTTTGACACAATTTTACATTAATTTTTGTTTCCTTTCTACAAAACCATTTTAAAGGCATTTTACTGATTGAGCACCTCAGGTTTTATGTGAAGTTGCTCCTGTTGTGAATAAAGAGGGAGTTCTTTACTACCTGGTTCCTTCTCTTTTCTCCACCTTCGACAGGTTTCTACTATTATTAATTTGTTACTTAACCTTCTGGAGTTTCTTTATCCACTTGCATTTAAATATATAGATTCATATGTTCTGGGTGTTGCTTTTGATACCTCACAATATATTTTGGAAATCTTTACACATTGATAACATAGAAAGCTTCCTTGTTTGTCTTTGCTTAGTTTTACATTTTATTGCAAAATAAAACATATAGAGAAGTAAATAAAACCTTATTTCTACAACTTAACAATTAATTATAAATTGAACACCCATTTAACCATTACTCAGGAGCAAAAAAAAAAAAAAAAAAAAAGAGCATTGCTGCACTCCAGAAGCCCTCAGTATGTCCCTTCCACACTCCTCTTATCCCCCAAGAAAATCACAATCCTGACTTTTATGGTAATCATTTTTTACAGTCTTAATACATTTTACCATCTATGCATACATCCCTAAACAATGTATCATAATTTTGTGGTTTTTAAATTTATATAAGTATAATCATATTAAATGTTTGCTTTGTGTCTTTTTTTCACAAAATTATGCTTGTAAGATTCATCCATATTTTTGTGTGTAGCTCTGATCTGTTCATTGTCAATTGTTGAATAGTATTCAACATTATCCAATTTACTGTAAAGGTTCATTCAGGTTGTTTCCAATTCTTGGCTATACAAACAATACTACTATGAACATTCTTATACAAATCTCCTTGTGCACATATTTCTCTTGGGTATATATCTAGGATAATAGGGTATGTGTATCTTCAACTTACTAGATAGAGTCCAACTGTTTTCTAAAGTAGTTGTATCCGTTTAGACAATAGTGGTGATGAAAGGTCTTATTACATCACATCCTTGCCAAATAGTACTTCTTGTCATATTAATTTTAGTAATTCTGGTGGAAGATCAGTAGTATTTAATTATAGGATAACTTGCATTTTCCTAATTTCTAATAAAGCTGGTTGCTGTAGTTTTAAAAAAATATATTTCCACAAATTCTTTGGCATTTCTCTTATCAAAAGGTGGAGTCTGATTACCTTCTCCTTGACTGTGGGCTGGGCTTAGTGATTTGCTTCTAAGAAAGAATGAAGCCGAGGTGATGCTGTGTTTGATGTCTCAAGCTAAATAAAAGACAAAAATCTTCTGCCTGCCTCACTCTCTCAAGAAGTCATAGACTTCATAGAGTCATGGACTCATAAAAGTTCTTTATACCATATTTTCATGCTACTCCTGTTTGTAATTTATATTGGAAATATCTTCTCCCATTCTGTGTTTCATTTTATAGTTTTTTTTTGGATGAACAGAATTCTTCATTTCACTTAAATTTATCAAATTTCCCCTTATGTTTAGTGCTGTTGTGTCTTATTCCTTTAGAAACCCTCTCGTATCCTAAAGTCCTCAGGGATTTTGAAATATTCTCTTCTAAATGCTTTATACTTTTGCCTTTTACATTTCAGCAAATTAATTAATGCAGCTGAATTAATTTTTATGTATGGTGTATATTTTCCATATAGAGATCTAATTATGCCAGCACAATTTATTGAAAAGTCCTTCCTTTCCTTACTCTTCTACAGGGTCCTCTTTATTGGAGTATAATTGCTTTACAATGGTGTGTTAGTTTCTGCTTTATAACAAAGTGAATCAGCTATACATATACATATATCCCCATATCTCCTCCCTCTTGTGTCTCCCTCCCATCCTCCCTTAACTTCTAACTTTAGTGCTTAAAAGCAGCGCCTTATATTATTTATCTATTATCTCACGTGTGCATATGTTCTCTCTTGAGTTACTGTTTCACGTTTTGGAAGAAAGGAAACTGATTACTTTTTTGGTTGTACAGCTAATATTTATTAAGTTTATGCCAAGCTGACTCACAATATTAACATAGTTAATTCTCCTAAAAAAACCTATGAAGTGAATAATAGAATCTCTATTTTTTTTTACATCTTTATTGGAGTATAATTGCTTTACAATGGTGTGTTAGTTTCTGCTTTACAACAAAGTGAATCAGTTATACATATACATATGTTCCCATATCCCTTCCCTCTTGCGTCTCCCTCCCTCCCTATCCACCCTACGTTTCGTAGTGTATATATGTCCACGCCACTCTCTCACTTAGTCACAGCTTACCCTTCCCCCTCCCCATATCTAGAATCTCTATTTTAACGGAGGTTCAGAGTAATGAGTCACTTGCTCCAAGTTACACATAAGCCACAACTCCAGATTCCAAGCTCTTTATCTCTACTGCCCTAGGAAGCAGCCTTGTGTAATAGAAATGATAAAGGCTAAAGACTCAGAAAATCCTTAGTTTTAATCCCAGCTTTCTACAGACTACTTGTATGATATCAGGTGAAGCCCTCTCATCTGGACCCTTTCTAATCCTTAATACCACTGATACTGTGACCTTTCAAATACAAAAAATTCTGAACAAACACTTAAATTTCTTTCATACCTTTGAGATAAGGGTCCTTAATGATTTGACCCACCTACCAATCCAGCATCATCATTTGTTACTCCCACATGTCTTATATTCTAACCATACTGTTTTTACTTCCTAGTGTTCATCACATTTATGTCTCCCTGCACATACTGATCTTTTAATCTAGAACTTTCCTCCCACCACCTACTCTTTGCTAAGCTAATTGCTAATCCTGTTCATTCTTCAGGATTCAATTCTAACATTACCTTATCTATATTCTAGGCTCCTTATCTATATTCTCATAGCCTCTATAATAATAAAACTATTATTCTTAAAAATAATAATAGCTAACATTTAATGAGAGCTTATCATGCTTAAAACCATCACTGTTCTAAATACATGTATTTAATCACTTATTCCTCATTAGAACTCCATGAGATAGAAACTATTTTTATCCCCATTTTATGAATGATTAAATGGGGCATAAAACTTATTAAAATTAATTTTACCTGTTTCTCATTACTTTTTAAAACATACTACTAGAGGGACTTCCCTGGTTGTCCAGTGGTTAAGACTCTGTGCTTCCAATGCAGGGGGTGCAGGTTCAATCCCTGGTCAGAAAACTAAGATCTCATATGCCGTGAGGTGCATCAAAAACAAAACCAAAACCAAAAAAACTACTAGAAAATTTTAAATTATATATGTGGCTTGTATTATATTTCTATTGATCAGTGCTGGTTTAGAGAGATTAGACATTTGCTCAAGGCTACAGAGTTAGTTAGTGGCAGAGCCAGGACCCAACCCAGTCAGCTGGGTGAGAGAGTCCACCTCCTTCACGACTGGTCCCCATGTTGTGTCAGCATATTCTCCATCACAGAACTCATCAGTCTTTTTTACTAGACTTTGAGCTTCTGGAGATCATAAACTAAAGTCTTTAACCTTTGAATCGTCAATTCCTAACACAGTATCTGACATATAGAATATGCATGAGGAACGTTTGGTGGTTTTTTTTATGAGAATGCCACAATGATAGCAGTTTTAAAAAATTAGTCTGTCCACTTTTTTATTAAACTAAGCCCTAGAAACTACTTAAAGCAAAAGTTGAGATAAAGCCACCATCCTAATACTTGGAAGAATAATGTTTGATAGTGAGTATCTCCTTCTAAAATAATTACAAGCATAAATGCTAAGAGGGATATTCAACCTGTAAACTGAAACAAATTTCAGTTTACAGTTCAGTTCCTTCAGTTTCCTTCAGAAACCATGAAGGAATCCATGGAGTAGCTGGAAATTTAGGTAAGTCAGAGCTTTACACTGTCATGCACAGCATGAAAAGATGGTTTCATAAAGGACAGTGAACTCAATCAATTTTATCTGAGAAGATAAAAGAGGGCTAGGAAAAGATAATCAGATTCTTTCTGAAAGAAAAGGAGAAATGCCCTTCATAAGCATATTTGCAACACAGTGGTGAAAGATAAACAGAAATTATAGTCAAGAAGTGATTGTGTGATCATTAAAAGAGTAACATTAACAACCACTTTTAATATTAATTGACTTGCTTCAAAAATTACTTGCATTTTAAAAGAAATTTTATATCAAGATCATGAATATTACAAATAATTCAACTAAATATATAACTATTAGCATAAACAATGTTCTTTTATGTATTATCCTGTGGAACTCTGTAAATACCTGCCATGAGGATTGGTATAAAAGGATTCACAGTAGATGGAAGTACATAAATAAAGAGGCTAAGACTAAAATGAGGATGAGATTCAGATAACTGAACTTGAAAATCTGCAACTTTATTAAGGTTTTCTTGGTTGCCTAATATACATGATTAACTTCATAATTCTTATTGGACTTTACAGTAGAAAATGTATTTTCCATTTGTAGAGGTACAAAATCAACTTTAATGAATTATCCAGACATTCCTCATCTTTATTTTTTGCTTGTTTGATTTTGTCCAGTAGTATGAAAGGCATATGATCATTGCATGCTTGTCAATATATCTTACATTTTTAATAATTTTATATATTATAGATATACAATTGTTTTTTTCCCCTGCACTGGGCAGCTTGCAGGATCTCAGTTCCCTGACCAGGGATTGAACTTGGGGAATGGCAATGAAAGCCGAGAATCCTAACCACTAGGCCACCAGGGAACCCGCCCTCCCTCCACCTAAAGTCTATTTTGAAATTAACTTGCAGCTTAACTTCCTTTTTATTTATATCTGTCCAATCTTTTATTTGAAACTTCTTTATTACTTTCATCCAAAAATCAAAACACAACTAAATAAGAAGCACGTATTTTAGGGACAATAACAAGTCCTACAACTCAGGCTTCTCACAAGGATTAGATAAATTAATATGTAACAAATATGTAAATACGTTACTATGTAAAGCACTTAGAATGCTTAGAAAGTAGGTATGTGAGGCTAGTTTCAATTAATGTCATCCATTACATCAACAGACTAAAAAAGAGAAATTATATGATCACATCAATAGATGCAGAAAAAGCACTTGAAAAGAATCCAACAACATTCATGATAAAAACTCTCAGTAAACTAGGAATGGAGGGGAACTTTCTCAACTTGCTAAGACTATTTTTTTTAAATCTTCAGCTAACATCATACTTAATAGTGAGAGGCTTGAAGCTTTTCCACTATGATGAGTTACAAGGCCAGCATGTCCACTCTCACCTCTCTTTTTCAAAAATGTACTAGAAGTCTTTGTTAATGTGATAAGACAAGAAAAGGAAATAATGGTATACAGACTGGAAAAGAAGAAATAAAACTGCCTTCATTCACAGATAACATGATCATCTTTGTGAAAAATCCAAAAGAATAAACAAAAACCCTTAGAACTCATAAGAGATTATAGCAGGATTGCAAGATACAAAGTTCATACACAAAAGCCAATTGCTTTCCTATATACAAACAATGAGCAAGTGGAGTTTGAAATTAAAAACACAATACCAATTAGCATTGAAAAGAATAAAATACTTAGGTATAAATCTAACAAAATATACATAAGACCTATATGAGGAAAACTACAAAACTACAAAATTTTGGTGAATGAAGTCAAAGAAATAAATAAATGGAGAGATATACCATACTCATGGATAAGAAGACTCAGTATTGTCAAGATGTCAGTTCTTTTCAACTTGATTTATAGAGTCAGTGCAATCCTAATCAAAATCCCAACTTATATTATGAATATAAACAAACTGATTCTAAAGCTTATATGGAAAGGGACAAGACCCAGAATAGCCAACACAATATTGAAAGTGAAGAACTAAGTTGGAGGATTGACAATATCCAACTTCAAGACTTACTATAGAACTACAATAATCAAGACAGCATGGTAAAATAATTGGTAAAAGAATAGACAAATAGATCGATGGAACAGAATAAAGAGCCCAGAAATAGACCCCACATAAATATAGTCAACAGATCTTTGACAAAGGAGCAAATGCAACACAATGGAGCAGAGATGAATTCTCAACAAATAGCACTGGAACAACTGGATAGCCACATGAAAAAAAAATTAACCTAGACACAGACTTTACATCCTTCACAAAAACTCAGAATGGATCATAGACACAAATGTGAAATACAAAACTATAAAACTCTTACGAGGTAACATCGGAGAAAACCTAGATAACATTGGGTACGATGATGCCTTTTTAGATACAAAATGATCCACGAAAGAAATAATTATTAAGCTGGACTTCATTAAAATTAAAATTAAAAACATCTGCTCTGCAAAAGACAATATCAAGAGAATTAGAGAACTTGAATCTAGATCCTGTAGATTTTCAAATTTAAATAAAGACCCAGTTTTACAAACTTTTAAAGAATGTTACAGATCTTAAAGAAAAAATATATTACCTGAAAGAGAAACAACAGAAATTATTGAATGAGCTATTAAAATAAAAAATTTTCAAATATTTGTTGACGTATAATTTTTAAGTATACAAGTAAATGACTTGACAAATGTATACACTTGAGTAACCACCACCCCCATCTCTCTCTACAGAAAGTTTCCTAGTGCCCCTTTTGCAGTCAGTATCCCTGTATATAACATTTTAACAATTTCCCATTAAATATATGAAATCAGAATTTTTTAAATTAAAAATACATTTGAATCATAGATTCTATATGAAAATTTTATATAGTACTTTATTTGAAGTTATGTCTCTTGGATTTGTTAACTGATTTTGCAAATGAAAACTAGCATTATTGACTTATACATACTCAAACCGCCCAAAACACCAGTTGTTAGAACTGTACCAAAATAACCACAATGTCATTAACCCATCAATGCATAGCTTAAATTGAAGTTAATTGAAGTTTAACTTGTATTTTCCATTTATTATCACTGAATATTGACCTAAAGATTTAGAGAAATAATTTTTGTACAATATATTGAAGCTATTTCTGTTGTTAATGTTTGGCTGTATTGTAATTGTTGCAGTGCCATACAATCTAGAGTATATTTTAAGTTGTATTTGAACTTACACTGATTAACAGTCAACTAAAACTAAATAGAAATAAAATTTAAGGAGGAAGCAGAGCAGTTCTGAGAAGGAACAGAAGGAGTAAACCAAGTCTCCCAGTTCCATCATGTTTAGGTGATTTCTGGTTTTATCCTTCTATGTTGTGGGTATTTCAGGGGAAATCTGATTTATCATCTTACCTTTCTACCTAAGGCCTAATCTCTTAAAATGACATGGTGCTCTGTAAACCAAGTGCAAAGTAATAAGAAACAGGCTTGGAGATTTAGTATCTTTGTCTTTCCCAATCTTCTACTTGCTCACTGGTATGTTCAAAGGGGAGAAGATAGACTTCAAAGAGTACATGCTTACATCCTGTAGAATCTATTTTTGTGAAATAAGTCTTGAAAATCACTCTCTGTCCATGAGTCTTTCCTGAGAAGGTAAAGAGAAGCATAGTGATGGAATTGCTCTGTTAAAGGGATCAGTTATTTAAAAGGTATCCTCTTGCTCCTGCAGGTCCTCTGGTATTGTCTCTGTTATGGTGGAGAAGACCCATGTGATAGATACCTGGATTCCTGGCTTATCTGAATAGAAATTGTAGATACAGAATTTGAGATGCTCTTCCTAATTAAAAGCAGTTTCTCAATTTTATTTGGGTGATTCTATTTCCAGTTGGGGCATTCCTATTTTTAAAAGCCTAAAAAAGTTTCTGAGGCTGGGAGTACAACAAATCTGACCAAAAATCTATTAACGATACAAGCATTTACTACAGAGTCACTGTACAAAGCCCTAAGAAAAAGCTGCTAAGGAATATCAGAATCACACAATACCTGTCCTCAAGTATAGTATCTCACAAAATTTATTTAGTGCTCTCTTGCTCAGAATATTAACTTGCTGACCTTTCATGAAATGTCAAATCTTACATAAACTTTCCTTTTGTTAAAATCTTTGATATCTGGTGATGACTGATATTTACCAGAAGTCATTAGTACTCATCACATTCACGAAATTTCTAGGCAGTGTGAGTTGGCAGATGCTTAAAAGAACTGAACTCTGGCTGAAGGCTTTTCACACTTACTACATTCACAGGGTCTTTCTCCAGTGAGCATTCTTTTGGTGTTTGGTGAGACTTGCATTCTGGCTAAAGACTACCACATTTACCACATTCATAGGGTTTCTCTCCAGTATGTATTTTCTCATGTGTGGTAAGGTGTGAACTCTGGCTGAAGGCTTTCCCACACTAGCTACATTTACAGAGTCTCTCTCCAGTGTGAGTTTTCTGATGTTTGGCAAGATTTGCACTCTGGCTAAAGGCTTTCTCACATTCATAACGCTTCTCTCTGGTGTGGATTACTTGATGTATGGTAAGGTGTGAACTCTGGCTGAAGGCTCTCTCACATGCATTACACCTGTACGGGTTCTCTCCAGTGTGAGTTCTGTAGTGACTTCTGAGAGCAGAGTGGTCTCTGCAAGTCTTCCCACAATCAACACATTTAAAGACGTTTTCTCCATTATCAGTCCTCTGATAATGAGTCAGGGATGATCTTTGGCCAAAGCCTTTCCCACACTCATTATATTCATATGGTTTCTCTCCAGTGTGTATTTGTGATGCTGAATAAGAGCTGACCAATTTCAGAAGGCTTTCTTACATTGTAACTTTGCACTCAGAGGGTTTCTCTCCAGTGTGTATTCTTTTATGTTAATTAAGTGATGAGCTCTGGCTGAAGGACTTCCCACACTCATTATGTTCATAGGGTTTCTCACTAGTGTGAGTTCTCTGATGTGGTTTTTTTTAAAGATTTATTCATTTATTTAATTTTATTTTGGCTGTGTTGGGTCTTACTTGTGGCATGCGGGATCTTCGCTGAGGCATGCGGGATCTTTCGTTGCAGTGCGTGGGCTTCTCCCTAGTTGTGGTGTACGGGTTTTCTCTTCTTTAGTTGTGGCACGCGGGTTCCAGAGCACATGGGCTCAGTAGTTTGCAGCATGTGGGACCTAGATGAGGCGCGCAAGCTCAGTAGTTGTGGCACACAGGCTTAGTTGCCCCGGGGCATGTGGGATCTTAGTTCCCTGACCAAGGATGGAACCTGCATCCCCTGCATTGTAAGGCAGATTCTTTACCACTGGCCCACCAGAGGAGTCACTCTCTGATGTTTAATAAGAGAATTCCTGCTGAAAGTTTTCACACAGTCATTGTATTTGAAGGGCTTCTCTCCACTGTGGATTTTCTCATACTGAGTAAAGGTTACATTCTCACTGAAGATTTTCCAACTATTACATTCAGAAGATTTCTCTCCAAAATAAGAAGATAAAGGGTGACTCTTTGGATGATTATTAAGAAAAGAATAGTAACTGAAAGTTTTCCCACATTCCTTACATTTGTATTGTTTCTCTACACTGCACATTTTATGTTTCATTAGTTCTGTATTCTGTTTGAAAATATCTTCAGTCATATCACACTTATATGGTCTCTTTCCTATAGGAATTTTTGTTGTATAATAGAATATATTCTTGCAAATTTTCTTTTTGCCTGGCCCCTCTCTTTGTTGAGCATTTTCTTGTTGGCAACTGACATTTGATCCCATACTCTGCTGGTCTTCCTCTCTTGGCTCTACAACCTATTCTTTACATTCCCCATCTTCTCTCAAGTTTAGGTTTCAGGGACCATCTTTGGTAGGTCTTTTCATTATTGCTCCCAAGGAGGTCTTATTCAGAAACATCCTGGTTTTCAATAGACTTTTTGGTCTCTAGATTATTTTCTCAGCCTGAAAGAGAATTTTTTAAATGCACGTGTCTTGTGCTGAGTGACAGGAAGCTGGTGAAGGTGCAGTGATAATATGAAAATATGTCCACAGATATATATGGCTCTTACACTCTGAAATATGTCTTTGCATTTAACATCACAGAGGGATGAGGAAGGAAAAAAGATATACATAGAACAAGAATGGTATGAAAGGGGGCCACATCAATCTATATACATAATTCAAAATGTGAAAGAAGGAAGGGAGGTGATCCAGTGGGAAGCATCATCAGAAGTTAGACAGATGGACCAGAAAAAAGGAAAATGGTCATGCCATTTTCAGGGAAATGACTGGGGTTGGGGGTAGTGGGGTGGGGGAGAGAATACTGGAAAGCTGGAGGCAAAGCAATTACTCAGAGATGTTTGGGCACTTATTTCACTTTTTACAGTCGAGTGAGAATATCACCTCCTGCTGGTGTTTTCAATACCAGAATCAGGAAAGTCCAATCTGAGTAAACATTTCTTTAAATGAAAGTAGCAGGCTTCCTGAATAGTGACAAATGCCCCTAGTATAAAATTATGTGGTACACCATGTGCAAAACAATGTCACCTTCAGGTACCTGGCTTTTGTTGGGGGATTTTGGGGAATGTGGTGAGCACAGTGAGATATGTTGCAACTGTTCCTGCTCTGTAGGACCACCTAAGTTTCAAGCCTGAAGACAGTTGGCTAATTAGTTTAGAAATTTTCAGGGTTTCTTTTCATTTGGTAAGGAGGCTCTCTTTCCCCCAATCCCTAGCCCATTTGAAACATGCATATGTATAATAACTGTGGGAAGGCATCTGAGCTTAAAATCTAGGTCTTTGTGCCTAAATTATGTGAGTCTCCTGACTAATTTCATGGCTGGCAGTCTCTCCTCATCACAGCCATCTACATTCTCCCAATCTGCTCTCTACAATCTCAAGGTGACAATGTTTTGCACACAGTGGGGTTTTATAACCATGGACCACACAAGAGTCTAGGTAGGTGGTGAGAGCAATCATGGCATTCCAAAGTGTCAGGGACCCAGCCTCTTCTATCTTGTTTGTCCCTCATGTATAAACTTGACCTCATACTCCAAGATTATAAGGAGAACAGAAGGGATAAAGAAGGGCAAAGATCAGCCATTTTTTCAGAAAGTTTCCCAGAAGCTGCCACCTGACACTTCTGCATATATTCCATTGAGCAGAATTCTAAGATAGCTCCAAGATTCCCACTCCTGTGGTATTAACTCTGTATAATCTCCTCCCTTTGAGTGTGCATAGCTCCTGTGACTATGGTGGGGTAGTCATTTCCTTGATTAAGTTACATTATATAAGACTCTATGGTAGCAGACTGGATAGATTCTCCTTCTGGCTGTGAAGAAGCAAGCTGCCTCACTGTGATAGGGCCATGTGGCTAGGACCAAAGGACAGCCTCTAGTTGCTGAGAACAATGACCAGCCAACAGCTAACAAGAAAATGGGTCCTACACATAAGGAACTGAATTCTGCTAACAAACTAAATGAGCTTAGAAGAGGATCTCAAGCCTCAGATGAGATTGTGGTTCCAGCTAATATCCTGATTTCAGCCTGTATTAAACCCTGAACAGAGAACCCAGTTGAGCCCTGCTCTGACTTCTGACCTACAAAAATGTGAGATAATAAATGGGTGTTGTTTTCAGCTGCCAAATGTGTGGTAATTTGTTATACAGCAACAGGAACCTAACACAAAATGTTTAATGGATGGATAAATAAACCAATGACTTGAAGAGATGATTACTAGAGAATGGTACTGTTGAGAGGGAGCTTTTTCTACAGAACCTACCATTTACTACAATAAGTCAAATAACTTTAGATTTGATTTCAGAAGTATATATACGAGAACATAAATTTTAAGGTGAGGGGATAAAATGTGTTAATGCTCTGAACACTGGAATGGCATTTCTTTTTTTTTTTGTGGTACGCGGGCCTCTCACTGTTGTGGCCACTCCAGTTGCGGAGCACGGCTCCGGACGCGCAGGCTCAGCGGCCATGGCTCACGGGCCCAGCGCTCCGCGGCATGTGGGATCTTCCCGGACCGGGGCACGAATCCGCGTCCCCTGCATTGGTAGGCGGACTCTCAACAACTGCGCCACCAGGGAAGCCCCTGGAATGGCATTTCTGATGGGAATAAACTCATATTTACCTGGTGTCCTGCAGTTAGATGCATGGTAGCCAGCCTCTCTCCTTTGGGCTCCATTTTGAGGGAAGGAAGAATCCTGGGAAGACAGAGATGTCAAAAGAACATGGGGTACTGAAGACAAACTACTGACCAGCAAATCCCTCAGAACAATAGATGTGGAGCCTACCTTCTCTCCAAAGAAAGCTATCAAAGGAAGCAAAAGGACAGATATAACTCCCAATTCCTAAGTTTCAGAGAAAGGAATTCCTATCTCTGTTATTAGAGTGGGTTGCAGATAACAGTTATCTGGATGCTATTGGGGGCAGGAACAGAGAGGGAAGCATGAGGACATAGGATGCCTGGGCAGGGAACACTAGGAGGTGACAATCAGATACAAAAAGGAAGATGAAAATATTAAGGAGAAACTTTACCTCAGTAAGGTGTTCATGTAGTATAAAGTGTTATATCCTTTTTGGAAAGTAATTTGACCCCTCATACCACAGATTCATGCAGCATTTTGTTGCGGTAATAGTACTCTTAACAACTAGTTATAAGAGAATCATTTTTTACAAAACAGAATCTTTTAAAAACAAAAACAAATCGCAGGTTAAAAGATGATCCCTGCAGAACGCATTAAAATATAAAAAATTCCAAACAATCTAAATATGCCATAAAAAGAAATAAAATTTACAAAGTATTAAAATGGCATCTCGAGGGAACAGCCCACCTCTATCAAAATAATTATGAAAACGACACAGCCAACATATAAAATGCTTGTGATAGAATGAAAATATCTGAAACAATTATTGTGACTATTCTACAATTATAATTGAGTAAAAACTATGCATTTATCTAGGCAGGGAGTGGAAAGAAACATGGAAAATACACTTGATGTGTTATAAGATTCTGGCTGATTTTTGCCCTTTTCACTCTTGTTGGAAAGTTTGTGCAGTAATAGAAAATAAAATTACCTAGGATTGACTCTGTACCTAAAGAAGGGTAAGGAAAACTTATGTTTCCTACTTTTACTTTGCAGACTGCCTTCTTCTAAGCTTATTCCATTAGTACATTTTTTCTATAAGCCATACTTATTTCTTCCTCATTTGGGTTAAATCCTCCAGAGACACAATCTTCATTATTTTCAGAGTTTTGAGACAAATTTTAAACTCCTTGTTCAGGAGGATCTGAAACTGTTTCAGCACAAGTAATTTCACCATTTCTTTGATCTTGCCAGTGCCAATGCTCTAAAGACCTCTGGGTCAAGTTTGTCTGTTGATTGATCCTGCACAACTAGCTTTTCCTCCACACAGGGGTTCAAAAGATGTCTGAAAGGAGCTGGAAGCTAAAGCTTCTCTTCAGACTGCAAATTCTCTTCAAAGATGCAATTTCTTTGGAGGCTTACCTCCATCTCAGGCATTTGAGCTGTACTTTCAACCTCTGAAGTTCCAAGCTGAGGCCTCTATCCAGAAAACCTGTGGGCAGAAATACAACTGCAAACATTTACTGAACAGTACTCTGTAGAGGACACCAGGATTCCAAACTTTTAAAAGATGTTAAACTATTAGGGGAAGGTTGACAGGAACCTTTATTATATATAAATCAGATTGACGAGCAAAACAGTGGGACATCAAGCCATCATATGCCTCCTGGTGTGATGCAAAAAGAAGAACAAAGCCACAGGTATCAGTATTCTTGTCAGAAAATTGAATCTAAATCTGAATATAGCCTTTAGATATAACCATCAGCTTGTAGAGATTACAGAAGATAGAATTGTTTAAAAAAGAATGATACCACTACTATGTAATTATCCAAATCCAAAATGTAGGAAATTCTACATGCTGAATGACCCTGTTTCTTCAACAACAACAACACAAACAAACAAAATGGCATGGGGAAAAAAAGAAAGGAGATTGTGAGAAAATGGCAGAATAAAGAAATCCAAAAGTCTGTCCCTCCACAAAAGCAACAATCGCAATTCTGGAAAAAATGTCAGAATCAACTGTTTTAAAATTCTACAAATTAACCAAAACTTGCAGCAGCCATTGGAATGCTTAATAATCAAGGAAAATCATCTGAATCTTAGTAAGAACAGTGAGCTTTATGGCATTTTAACTGGTCCCATTCTACACTCCCTAATTGGCAGTGGTCTTGAAGATAACAGCTCCCATTTTCAGCACGGGTACTAGTACCAGAGGGAATAGAATAGACCTCATCCACAAAGAATTGTGTTTTTTTTGTTTTTACCTGTCAGGTGGCTCCATGGAGGAATGACTCAAAGAAAATATAAGAAGAATGAACACTTACTAATTCATTGTATGAGGCCAATATTACCCTAATACTAAAGACAGAAAAAGACATCACAAAAAAAATCAAAACTACCTAACAATATCCCTTATGAATCCAGATGTCAAAATCTTCAACAAAATACTAGTAACTTGAATTCAGTAGCATATTTAAAATATTATATACCACAGCCAAGTGAAATTTATCCCAGGAATGCAGTATGATTCAACAGAAAAAAATCAGTGTAATATACCTTATTAACAGAATGAAGGGGGAAAACCACTAGTTCATCTTAATAGATGTAGAAAAAGCATTTGACAAAAATCCAACACCCTTTCATGAATATATATATATATATATATATATATATAACACAACAAACTAGGAAAAGAAGGGAACTTCCTCAGCCTAATTAAGGGCATCTATGAAAAAAGCCACAACTCACATCATGCTTAACAGTGAAAGACTGAAAGCTTTCCCCCTAAGATCAGGAACAAGATAAGGATGTCCATTCTTGCCACTTCTATTCAACACTGTACTGGAAGCTCTAGCCAAGGCAATTCAGAAAGAAAGGAAAAAAAAAAAGGCATCCAGATTGGAGAGGAGCAAGTAAAACTATCTCTATTCACAGATGACACAATCTTATATCTAAAACCTTAAAGAATACACACACACACAACACACACACACACACACACAAACTATTCCAACAAACGAGTTCAACAAAATTGCAGGGTAAGATAAAATTGAAAGATCAATTTGCAAAACTCAGTTGTATTTCTATATACTAACAATGAATAATCCAAAAATAATATTGAGAAAACAATTCTATTTATAATAGTGTGAAAAAGAAAAATATACCTAGGAATAAATTTAACCAAAGAAGTGCACAAATTTTACAATGAAAGCTATAAAACACTATTGAAAGAAATTAAAGAAGATCAAAGTAGGGCTTCCCTGGTGGCGCAGTGGTTAAGCATCCGCCTGCCAATGCAGGAGACACTGGTTTGAGCCCTAGTCAGGGAAGATCCCACATGCCGTGGAGCAACTAAGCCCATGTGCTGCAACTACTGAGCCTGCACTCTAGAGCCCGCGAGCCACAACTACTGAGCCTGCGTGCCACAACTACTGAAGCCTGTGTGCACTGAAGCCTGTGTGCCTAGAGCCTGTGGTCTGCAACAAGAGAAGCCACTGCAAGGAGAAGACCGCGCACCGCAACGAAGAGTAGCCCCCGCTTGCCGCAACTAGAGAAAAGCCCCTGCGCAGCAACGAAGACCCAATGCGGCCAAAAATAAAGAAAGAAAGAAAAGAAAAAAAAAGATAAAAGTAAATGGGAAAATATCTGGTGCTTATGCACTGGGACACTTAATATTGTTTTAAAGGCAATATTCCCTGAATGATCTACAGACTCAGTGATTCAAAATCTTAGCTGCCTTCTTTGCAGATATGGACAAGCTGATCCTAAAATTCATATGGAATTGCAAGGGACACCAATAGGGAAAGCAATCTTGAAAAGAACAAAATAAGACTGACATTTCCCGATTTCAAAACTTACTACACAGCTACATTAATCAAAATAGTGTGGTATGAGCACAAGTCAGTGGAACAGAAGTGAGAGTCAATAAACCTATGTGACTATGGTCAATTGATTTTCGACAAGGGCTTCAAGACCATTCAATAGGGAGTCACTTTGGGGAATCACTTTTTCAACAAATCCACATCCAAAAGAATGAATTTGGACCCCTATGCCCACATATTCAAAAATTAACTCAAAATTGATCAAAGACCTAAATGTAAGAACTAAAACTCTTAAAAGGAAATGTAACTATAAATCTTTGGGACACTGGATCAGGCAATTATCTTAAATATGGCACCAAAAGCACAAGTAACAAAAGAAAAAAATAGATAAGTTGGACTTCATCAAAATTAAAAAATTCGGGCTTCCTGGTGGTGCAGTGGTTGAGAATCCGCCTGCCGATGCAGGGGACACGGGTTCGTGCTCCGGTCCGGGAAGATCCCACATGCCGCGGAGCGGCTGGGCCCGTGAGCCATGGCCGCTGAGCCTGTGCGTCCGGAGCCTGTGCTCCACAACGGGAGAGGCCACAACAGTGAGAGGCCCGCGTACCACACAAAAAAAAAAAAAAATTAAAAAAATCATGGCTCAAAGGACACTATGAAAAGCGTGAAAACACCCACATAATGGGTGAAAATATCTGCAAATAATATATCTGACAAGAGTCTAGTATACAGAATACACAAAGAACTCTTACAACCCAGCAACAAAAACACAACCCAATTTTTAAAACAGGCAATGGATCTGAATAGTCATATTGCCAAGGAAGACATGCAGATGGCCAATAAGCATATAAAATAACGCTCAATACCATTAGTCACTAGGCAAATGTGAATAAAAACCACAAGATACCATTTCACACCCACTAGGACAACTATACTCAAAACAATTTGATTTTCAACAAATATTGATAAGGATGTTGAGAAATGGAACCCTTATACATTGCTGGTGGAAATGTAAAATGGTGCAGCTGCTGTGGAAAAGTTTGACATTTCCTTGACAATTTAAATATAGAGGTACCATATGATCCAGCAGTTCTACTCCTAGGCATAAACCCAAGAAAACTGAAAAACAAAAAATGCAAACACAATGGAATATTACTCAGCCATAAAAAGAAATGAAACTGAGTTATTTGTAATGAGGTGGATAGACCTGGAGTCTGTCATACAGAGTGAAGTAAGTCAGAAGGAGAAAAACAAATACCGTATGCTAACACATATATATGGAATATAAGGAAAAAAATGTCATGAAGAGACTAGGGGTAGGATGGGAATAAAACACAGACCTACTAGAGCATGGACTTGAGGATATGGGGAGGGGGAAGGGTAAGCTGTGACAAAGTGAGAGAGTGGCATGGACATATATACACTACCAAATGTAAAATAGATA
>NC_041231.1:86912831-86990217 GCF_002837175.3 Physeter macrocephalus
TGCAAGAGGGAAGAGATATGGGAACATATGTATATGTATAACTGATTCACTTTGTTGTAAAGCAGAAACTAACACACCATTGTAAAACAGTTTACTCCAATAAAGATGTAAAAAAAAAAGCAAACAAAAACACATTCACACAAAGTCTTATACATGAATTTCCATAGCAGCATTATTCATAATAGGAAAAACTGGGAAAAATTCAAATGCCCATCAACAGATTAATGGATAAACAAAATGTGGTATATACACACAATGGAATATTATTCAGCCTTAAAAAGAAATGAAGTGCTAATAAATGTTACATGTGTGAACCTTGAAAGTGAAAGAAGCCAAACACAAACAGCCACATACTGTATGACTATTTATGTGAAATGTTCAGAATAGGCAAATTCATAGACAAAAGAGATCAGGGGCTGGGGAAAGGGTGGAATGAGGAGTGACTGCTCAGTGTGTACAAAGCTTCTTTTGGGGTGATGAAAATATTCTGGAATTAGATAGCTGTGATGGTTGCACAACATTGTGAATATACTAAAAACTACTGAATTATACACTTAAATGGTTAAATTTTATGTTATGTGAATTTTACTCCAATAAAACAAGAGTGGCATAACCCACACAAAAACTTGCATGCAAATGTTTATAAATGCTTTATGCATAATCTTCAAAAATTCAAAGCAATCAAGATGTCCTTCAATAGGTAAATGAATAAACAAATGGTGTACGTCCAACTACTGTGGATCCAATACCATCCAACAAAAAGGAATGAGAGATTAATTCACACAATATGGATGAATCTTAAATCCTTTTCGCTAATTGAAAGAAGCAAACTGAAAAGGCTACATACTACATGATTCCATTAATGACGTTCTACCAGAAAGGCAAAACTAGAGGGATGGAAAACAGATCAGTGGTTGCCAGTAGTTTGGGGAGAGGAAGGTATTTGACTAGGGGAAGCACAGAAGATTTTTTAGGGTGATGGAACTAACCTGTATCATATTGTAGTTTGGATACACAAAACTATGCAACTTTACAACATAAACAATGAACTTCAATAAATTAGAATTTTTAAAAACCCAATCAGGAGATTGGGGGATCTTAGGATAGATTTTAAGATGTGAAAAAAGATTCTAATTGTGTTACAAATGTATGACATGAACTCACTAAGGAGGATGGAGAATAAAGGGAATGATTTAAGTATCTCTGGAAATGACTGGAAACCGTAAGACTCAGACAAAAGGAACTAACTTCACATAGCACTCTAGTTTGTATATTTGTTTCTCTTGGGAATACGAGAAACAAATTCTGAAACAGCTGTACATGTACACTGGAGTTGAACAGATAAGTAAATGGATGGTAGACTGTGAGTGCCAGGTTTCTCACTATTGGGCAGGGAAGTTACAAATAAGCTAGAGGGAAGGTTAAAATGATACACATGGTATTGGCTTAGAGTCAGAGACATCAGCATGTATTCACCTTTATCTTAATATAGATATGGATGGATACAGAAATAATTATAGATATGTATGGATATTTTGGTTAGTATACATATATAGTACAGTCTAACACTGGCAACTGAGAGAGTCCAGAAGCAGTGACACCTCAGTGACAATGAGCACACCCTATGTTGTTGACTCCAGGACTGGGACAGAGAAAATACAAGATGAACCTGGAGCATCTTGTATTGACAGAAAGTAAGAAAATGTTTTAAAAAAATAATGGGGAAATGGGTAGGGGGAATGTCAAAGGAACACAGGACCCAACCTAAGAGCACCCAATGGCCAAAGCTGAAATAATTTGAGCAATAAAATAGTGTGCTATTGTATTATAACCCAAAGTATAAAATAAATATCACCGTATCCATATTGATATAAATAACTGAATAAATAAATAGGGGATAGAAAACTAATCTCCCTTACAGAGAATTCCAAATAATTTATATAGCTACTCTCCCCTGCAGGATGGGGAGGTAAATTTCCCCTCCTCCCACTCCTTCTATGGGCTATGCTTAGTGACTTGCTTCAAAGAATAGAATATGGAAGGGGAGGTAACCTTACAGTGGGGAAACCTGGTAAATAATACCTCAGTCAGGTGATCAAGAATAATATCATCAGTGATAAGTCATGTTAACAGCATGTATCCTTGATATGAGATGTATCCTTGATGTGATGAGATTGGGATTTCTGTGGTCTTTCGTACCCAAACCTATAACCCCAGTCTAATCATGAGAAAAAAAAATTAGAAAAATCCCAATTGAGGGGCATTCCACAAAATACCTGACCAGGTCAAGGTCATCAAAAACAAGGAAAGCCTGAGGAAAATGCATAGATCAAAGGACACTAGGGAAACATGACATGTAAATGTAACATGGCATCCTGGAAAGAATCTTGGAACAGAAAAAGAACATGAGGGGAAAACAGTGAAATCCTAATAAAGTGTAGTGTTTAGTTAATAGTAATGTACCAGTGTTGGTTTCTTAATTGCGATAAACATACCATAGTAGTATAAGACGTTAACAATAGGGGAAACTAGGTCAGGGGTATTCAGGAACTCTCTATACTATCTTTACAACTTTTCTGTAGATTTAAATTTAAATAGATCTAAAAATATTTAGAATTAAAAGTTTATCTTTTAAAAAGAGAAAGACTTAAGCACAATGTGTGCACCTCATTTGGGGCTAATTCAAACAAACAAACAAAAAAAGTGGAGGAGCCTTCCTGAAGAAGTAGTTGATCCAAGTCTCAGGTGGGGAATACATAGTGAGCAGAAAGGCAGTTATGCCAGGAAACAAGGAAGGTCTCTGAAAATACAGCAAAAAGACACAGAAGCTGACTTAAAGGTCTTCCCGTTAGCAAAATTTTGGATAATTCGAGAATCAAAAGAATGGTGACAGTAATGCATATAACATGCTGAATTTTTAAAAGAATCCTTGAGGACATAAAAATATTGATAAGGGGAGAAATGTACCTTAACATTATGCAGATACCGCCTTAACCTAAGTGATCAAACTTAACCAATAGTGGGACAAAGTGACATAATGTACCTTCTGATGTGATGCAATGGGGGATACATATGTGATACTCATGCCAACAATGCTTAATCATAATCTAATCATAAGAAAATAACTAGCCAAATCTTAATTGTGAACATTCTACAAAGCAACTGACCTTCACTCTTTAAAAATGTCAATGTTAAAAAACACAAAAAGGTGGATGTAGTATTCAATACCACAATTTATTTATCCATTGTACCTTTTTTTTTGATATTTGAGTTATTTTCAGTTTTTGACTACTATAAATTATTCAGCTATGAACATTCATGTACATGATTTAGGACACTTGTGTATGTATCACTGTTGAGAATTTACCTGGGAAGGGAATTATGGGCTCATAACATATATATCTTCAATTTAGTTAATACCAAACTTATTTCCAAAGTCATCATACCAACTTAAATTAAGGGGTTAATTGTACAAAGTTCTATACTTTTGTGTGGTTGGACCTTTCTATAATTTTTTTAAAATATAAGGTTAATAAGGAGGATAATTTCCTTCTCCTAAGACATACTACCAAAGGGGGCAAAAAGAGAAAGAAGGGAGGGGGGAGGAAGAAGGAAAATAATCCTAAAAATTATATATGATTATCTCTAACATTCTTCTAAGTTTTTTTCCCTTTCCTGGATTAGTGGCTGAGTGACTGACACAGAAGAGTTGAAAAAGAAATAAAGTATGATACATTCTTACCGGCACAAGCCAACAGTATCTATCTTCAATCCCTAAGGATAGAGTTACTTTTCTTTCCTTGAATCTCAGTTTCAGAGTCCCTCACTTCTACCACAATCCTTGAAATGGCTGTGTTTACTCATTCTGAGAATACCAGCATCTTTCCCTTTATTCTCATCTATAACCCTCAAGCATTTCAGTTTAATCATCTACTAGTGAAGTACTTGCTTTCCATTCAGAAATACATTTTACTTTGCAACTACTACAAACTTGCCTCTATGTGTGTATGGTGTGTGTCTGAGCCAAAATTTCACAAAACAATAATTATTCCTACTATACATGTTTGCTGTTACTCTTATTTTGTGTATAAGCTACTCTGGTATACATATTTGCTATTCTATTTCTTTCTTTCCTTTTTAAAACGCTGTTTGCAAGCCACTGGATCGATTTCATAACTCACAATGGTCCCAAAGTTTGAAAAACACTAATTACTACAGCTTCTCTGATCCTCAGATACTGTGCCACCATCTAAATGCTAATCTTTCCCGGCAGGCTACTCAAAGCATTCCTTAGCACCAGAGGACTTTGTCCATCTGAAAATCTCGGGTCAAAGGTTATCTCCTGACAAAGGGAGTTCTCTGTGTCTCACGTGTCTCCTCTGTCCTCCTATATGGCATATAGTTCATTGTAAGTCAGTGTCTACTTTTGACCACACAGTAATACGTTTTATAACCCGTTACACACACTTAAATACACAAAAGCTTCACAAAACAAATACTTGCCCTTTCTATATATGTTGCTCTCTGATAATTTCTATTCCATCTGGGGGAAAAAATGCCTTCACTCTGAAGAAGCACTTTATTTCTATGGCTCTGGGACCCGGAAATTAAAAGAAACAATGAGAAGTGTCCAACACACAAAATGAATCTCTGTGGAGAGGACCTTCACTCTGCAGCTCGACAAAGGATACTGCAGCCTTCATCCCCAACTCCTACTTACTCCGGGAGGTAACAAGAATGGCCAAATGATTTTTATAAAATCCATTTTAAGGATGTAAAGTAGGTGCATGACGTTGTTATTAAAGAAAAAGCATGAGTCCCCAAAACCACTCTGGCAGAAACAGTCATCCTGAGTGTGTCCCAACCGATCTCTTTAACAGGGAGCAACACAGATCCCACAATGGGGAAACCTACGAGGAAAAACAGAACGGAAAAGGTAGACAAGTGCTAAAGAAAGGCCTTGATGTGCACACTTGCCTGGAACAAACCCCAGCATTGGCGATAGGACTCGAGACTTCACCTGGAGGCCAGGCCTGTCCATCCAGACACTCCCACGACTCTGTCCGGAGCGTTGTGGTGCCGCAGCCTCACAACTGACAGTGGGGCATTTCCATAAAAAGCTTTTCCGAAAGGGCAAAGCGTACTGTCAGCCAATACTCCGAAACACACTATTCAGGTTCCCACTAAACACTCACCCTCCCAACTAGCGCGGGCTGGGGCGACGAAGCCAAGGGCTGGCGGTGGGAAATGACGCAACAGAGGCGCCGGGAATCCTGTGCAACCAGCCGCTCCCGCCGTCTCCATGAAAACAGCCAGATTGGTCCCCGCGCTCAAGGCAGCGGTTTTTGATCTGGACCTAGGAACAAAGGGTCAAGCTTGGCACTCTAAGTCCGCCTGTCTTCCTGCTAGCAATCCAGTTTTGTTTATCCTCCCATGTCTTCGTCTTCTTGGCAGAGAATAACGCCTGCGTAAAACCAGAGTCTCAGGTTCCATTTATGTTGTTTAGGAATATAATCTGGGTACCCTTACCAAGGCATATTTAACATCCAGAGCAGATAATTTTTTTTAACACTTCTCTCCTCCGTACAAGAAAAATTATTTTCAGTAATAATCCTGAAATGGAATGAATAATAATGGCCAGTGAAATAGTCTTTATTTCACTTCACATATAATTATGAAAGTTTTAAAAAAGTTTTTAATATAGGCCAAAAAGTTTTTAAATAATGGATTGGTATTTTTAATTACATGAATGTTTTTATGGGAAAGATGAAAAAAACTCACCTAAATATTAGTGTGTTGCAGTAATGAATAATAACTTCATAGTTTCTGTTTTTGAGTCTTCTGCAAATTTCTCAATGACTGACAAAATTTATCCTGTTTGTATAGTCACCTTCAATAGACAGTATAGCCAGATTTGTCAATTTATCATCCCTTGTAGCTGATTGAAGAACTCTTTATTTATTTTTTTAGCATCTTTATTGGAGTATAATTGCTTTACAATGGTGTGTTAGTTTCTGCTGTATATTTCACTTCACATATAATTATGAAAGTTTTAAAAAAGTTTTTAATATAGGCCAAAAAGTTTTTAAATAATGGATTGGTATTTTTAATTACATGAATGTTTTTATGGGAAAGATGAAAAAAACTCACCTAAATATTAGTGTGTTGCAGTAATGAATAATAACTTCATAGTTTCTGTTTTTGAGTCTTCTGCAAATTTCTCAATGACTGACAAAATTTATCCTGTTTGTATAGTCACCTTCAATAGACAGTATAGCCAGATTTGTCAATTTATCATCCCTTGTAGCTGATTGAAGAACTCTTTATTTATTTTTTTAGCATCTTTATTGGAGTATAATTGCTTTACAATGGTGTTAGTTTCTGCTTTATAAGAAAGTGAATCAGCTATACATACACATATATCCCCATATCTCTTCCCTCTTGCAGCTCCTTCCCACCCTCCCTATCCCACCCCTCTAGGTGGTCACAAAGCACCGAGCTGATCTCCCTGTGCTATGTGGCTGCTTCCCACTAGCTATTTTACATTTGGTAGTGTGTATATGTCCATGCCACTCTCTCACTTTGTCCCAGCTTACCCTTCCCCCTCCCCATGTCCTCAAGTCCATTCTCTACATCTGCATCTTTATTCCTGTCCTGCCCCTAGGTTCTTCATAACCTTTTTTTTTTTTAGATTCCATATATATGTGTTAGCATACGGTATTTGTTTTTCTCTTTCTGACTTACTTCACTCTGTATGACAGACTCTAGGTCCACCAATGAGCATTGTGGTACATGACTCTTTTTGAATTATGGCTTTCTCAGGGTATATGCCCAGTAGTGGGATTGCTGGGTCATATGGTAGGAAGAATGCTTTATTTTATTAAATTCATTTTAAGAAGTTTCTTTCACATGAAGCAACAGATATACAAATTGGGAAAATCTTAAAGGTAAGTTTAGTAGAAGTTCATAAAAGTCCTATTTCAAATTTCACAGCAATTGTTTACAAATGGATTTTAAATTTCTCTGTAGTACAAAAATTGTAAACACACAAAGTCCAAGAAGTCACATAGAAAGGTGTAAGTTAAGTATGCTCAGCATTTCCTCTGTTTTTAAGATTAAAATTTTTTTCTTGTCCCTCTTCTTCCAACCAATGTCTCCTCCTTATATTGCTTAAACTCCTTATATTCAGGAGACCCTTTCCCCCTTAAAGAACACAAGATTTAATTCTAGCCTTGTATCTGTCTGTGTCATTTCACTCTTCATTCCATGATTTGTAAAAGGAAATGACAGTTATGTCATGGAAGAGGGATGAGTAGGAATGTCCAGGAATCAGTCCCTCCATAGAAACAACTATTGAGCTCACAGGACTGTGTGAAGCAACTCTTTTGGAAATCTGGGGTCTAGTCAAACACTTGCAGAGTCCAGAAGAGAGAGTGATGAAGAGATTGATAAATTTTGGTGAATCTCACTGTTTCATGCAATGGCTACCATGCCCCATCTCCTAGCACTATGGCAGGCAGCCAGTGGGAACTATGGGCCTTGCTCCTGGTGTAGGTTGCTGGTGCTGTGGTAGGCAATAAAGACCCTGCACTCTAAAAATTGGGGTTTAATATTTTGACTGATGATCACTGATTTTGATTGCTGAGGAGCCAGTACAGAGTCCAGCCATAGTTTTAACTCCAAAGAGCTGAAATGGCTTCCCAACCCCTAGGGGATTTTAAAAAACAGTGCTTCACCCCATAAGCTTTGGTGTGTTGTGCTTTTGTTTTCATTCTTCTCAAGTTATTTTCTTATTTCCTTTGTGATTTCTTTTATGATCCATTGGTTGTTTAAGACTATGTTATTTAATTTCTACATAGTTATGAATTTTCTAATTTTCCTTCTGTTATTGATTTCTAGTTTCATTCCATTTTGATCAGAAAATATTCTTTGTATGATATTAATCTTTTAAAAATTGTTAATGTTTTTATTGTGGTCTAACGTATGCTCTATCCTGGAGAATGTTCCATGTTCACTTGAGAAGAATGTGTGTTCTGCTGTTGTTGGGTGAAATGTTCTACATATATATTTTGTTAGGTCTAACTGGTTTATATTGTTGCTCAAATCCTCTATTTTTTTTAAACTAATCTGTCTGGTTGCTCTATTCATTAAAGAATTCCATCTGCAATAGCATCAAAAATAATAAAATACCTAAGAAGAAATTTAGCCAAGGAGGCAAAAGATTTGTACTTCAAAAAGTACAAAACATTGCTGAAAGAAATTAAAGAAGACCTAAGTAAATGGAAAGACATACCATGTTGATGAATTGAAAGACAATATTAAGATGGCAATACTACTCAAAGCAGATTCGATGTATTCCCTGTCAAAATCCCAACAATGTTTTTTACAGAAATAGAAAAACCCATCCTAAAACTTATATGGAATCTCAAGGGACCCTCAAAACCAAACCAAATTTTGAAAAGGAACAAGTTGGAAGATTCATACTTCCTAATTTCAAAACTTACCACAAAGCTACACAGTGGTAATCTCAACAGTGTGGTGCCGGAATAGGGATATACGTCTAGACCAATGGAATAGAAAAGAAAGCCCAGAAAAAACAAATTCCACATATATATCAACTGATTTTCAACCAGTGCTAAGACTACATAATTGGGAAGTAACAGTCTTTTCCAACAAATGGTACTGGGCAAACTGGATATCCACATGCAAAATAATGAAGTTGTACCCTTACTTTACACCAAATACAAAAAATAATTCAAAATGTTTCAAAGATCTAAATTTAAGAGTTAAACTATAAAACTCTTAGGATAAAATATAGGTAAAAATCTTCATGACCAGAATAGGATCCTGATTTTATTTGCCTTTACTTCTCTTGATGGAATTTGGGAAGTGTCCTGCATTTTAATTGCATCTAAGCATCTAGACTGTGCAAAAAAGCCTGTTTCTCCAGAGATGGTCTGAGGACCATCTGCATTAGAATTACCTGGGATGCCCCCTGAAAATGCAGTGTTTCTGGGACTTTCCTCTGACCAACGAGTGCGAAGTCTGGGAATCTGCATTTTTACCAGCTCTGCAGGTATGCTGTTTAAAACTAAACCACTGGTTCGGACTATACTGCATAGAATGTATTAAGATCTTCAGGACCTTTCTAGGGTCTCCAGCATCAACTTTCTCAGGCCTCTAGCATCATCTTCTCAATCTCGGCGTCACACGCACCAGGGAAAGTGCTTTGAAGAAATCTCCAGGAAAATGAGTCTGAACACAACCTGGCGGTCCCTGACTCTGCAGCGCAGGCGCAGAGCCACGGCCTCTGGTATGCTGCCCATTCTCCTCATCGTCTCTGTTCTCTAACAGATCGTCTGCTCCAGGAGAATTAGGTCGGGGCCGTTGATCAGGCAATGACTGGCCCCACATACTGACAAGGACACGACCAGGGGTCTGAGTGGAAGAGTGTTTGTGACCTTGGGAACCTTGGTGAGCGCGGCAGCAATGGGTCGACGCAAGGGTTTCCCATTAATCCTTCCGGCTTCCTCAAGCCCAGCGCACTAAGGTTCCGTCGAAGCGTGGGTCCGGCCCAGGGTGTGTCCCGGCGCTCGCCCCGAGGCGGCCGGTGAGTGGGGCACGCAGGGCTCCGGGGCCCGGGGCCTGGACGGGTGGGCCTGGAGGCTCTAGGAAGTGGTCTTGCGGAAACACTCAACTCTCTAGGGGGTAGACCGGCGAGAGATCCAAGGGTGGTCTGGCCGCAGATCCGGACGAGAGGTGCCTCCGCGGCTGGGACGCGGCACCGTGTCTCTGCGCGGCGCACAGCGGTCGCCTTGCGGGTGGGCACAACCTAGTCCCTCAGCTGCATTGACAGCAGGTGGTGTTCTCCAGTGAAGCCCTGGGAGATGGAAAAGCTCAGAGTTTCATTCCGCTCCGCTCTAGCTGGGCGAGGAAGGGCTTCTGTACTCAGGGTGTTTCCCAGATGCTTACCGTGTGCCAGGCACTGTTCTAAGAGTTTTTACCAGCGTCAACTCATTTAATCCTCGCGTTAACCCCATGAGATGTACGATTATTATCCTCATGTTATAGATTTTAAAATTGAGGCACACAGAGATGAAGTACCTTACTTAAAGTTACAGAGCTTGAGAGTAATAGTATTTATTTTATGGTTCTGATGATGACGGTTGTACTTCAGTATAGTAGGTGTTGTTAGGGGTATTGACAAATGCTGTATATCAAATTCTGTGAATTTGTTGTGACTTTGAACCAATCTCAAGGACACTGTTGTCTGAAGACCATCTTTTGGTAGGCCTGAAGACTTGACTGTCTCTGTTTTAGAGTTGAACAGAGGCTGCCTAGGCCCTCCTGCTGACTCTTGTGCATTCGCAAAGGCTCCAGGAAGTAGTCAGCCTGATACCAGAAAGCAAAGCACCAGAAGAAGAGCTATACCAGAACCTTCAGAACCTGCTTCCGTCTGAATTAGATAATTTCTTAATATTCAAGGGAGTATATACAAGGGAAAATTATTCCAAGATCAGCAATTGATTATAAGAGAAAGTGGCATGGTCAAAAGAATTTCAGATGGTTAGGGTAACAGGAGGGGGTCAGGGCTGTGAGGGCTGGAAAGTTAGTCATATAAAGAGGAGAATGGGGTTTGCTGGTGCTGCAGCACTTTGTGACCACTGTACTTTCCAGAATAATGATTTGGTAAGGATACAATATCTATAGACCAGTAAGGTGATCCAGATAAAACTAAAGTATGAGGAAGAAAGGAGAAAAAGAGAAAAGGAGAGGCAACATTCCACATAACGGTGGAGGAACCCCTTGTATGAAACCTGGATAAGGGTATGGTCCTAACCTTGTGGAGACAGAGACCTCCTAGCCTCTCTGAAATATATCTGGGGGCTCCCCCTTAGAACTTTGTCATATCCACGGGCTCTGCCTTCCCCATTTCATGTGCATCCTCCAAAGCCAGGAAAAAGAATGCATCTGCCACACTCTAGAACAGCAGCACAAATCCTCTGAGAGCATCTTTCCCTAAATGTATATTATCACAATTTAAAAACTAATTCATTTGAGGTAAGCACAGCAGTAATATCCCCTTATGTCGTAGATGATATTCTTTATAGTAAGCTTTGCCATTTATAACGTGTAGCATTCACAGAAGCTTTGTGAGAAAAGAAAAGCGAGTACTAGTAATGCCATTTTATAATGTGAGACCAGCTTTTCAAAAAGGTGAGTGGCTTGCCCAGAGATGCACAGTCCTGTGGTGGAGCAGTATCATCTGCCTTCTGTTTTGACTCTCAGGAAGAAGTAAGGGACTACTGCCTACTCCCTTTGAACTCACATCCCATGTGAGGAAATCGATAAGCAGACTGGATTATATGCCTCGGAACACCTAGAGAGTTTAGAGAGAGTTTGGACTCAGCCCAGACCAATTCCCTTTACCTTTTCTCATTAAAGAACTAGGGACTTAAACCCAGACATAAATGTCTACTGTCATTTTCTTTGTGTCTGGGAGGAGGTGGGGTTACTTTGGGACATTTGTTTTACCTCTTAATACCTAGGGTTGCATTCACCTGGCCCAGTGTGGACATTACTAGACCAGTGACTCTGGATACCTTAGGATAAGACCTGTTATCCCCAGATTTGCCCTTGACCAGAAAGAAAACGAAGAGGAGGTGTAAGAGGGAAAGGCAACTTTCTATCTCACTAAAAGATCGCATACCCTGGGCTTCACTGGTGGCGCAGTGGTTGAGAGTCCACCTGCCTATGCAGGGAACACGGGTTTGTGCCCTGGTCTGGGAAGATCCCACATGCCGCGCAGCGCCTAGGTCCGTGAGCCATGGCCGCTGAGCCTGCGCCTCCGGAGCCTGTGCTCCGCAAAGAAAAAAAGATCGTATACCATGTATGTTAAGGATTCTTCCTTCTTTTCTGGAAGTTTGTGCCATCTCACCAAGTGGAGACATATGTATTTCTCTTTTCAGAGAATGTCCCTTCTTAGGTGAGTGTGGCAGATTTTGCCCAGTATGGGATTAGTCCCTGGTTGCCTGCTGACTGCTTTTGATGTCTTCCTCAGCACTCCCTTGCTCTATTTCAGCATTAGGCGATTGGCCTCTTTCTCAAACAGTTTCCTCTGAAACATGGACCTTAGGCTCTCACATGTCTCTGGGGATTTGAAAAAGAGTCTGTTCATTCTAGTCTTATCCCCTTAGTCTAGGCAGATGGGTCTGTGCCTCAGAGTTTGGAATCTAAAATTAAATTCCAGGAATCAGACAGCTCTGGACTAATCAAGTCCAACATCTTCCTTTTACAGATGAGGATACATAAAACCAGACTGGTTATTTTTCCTTGGTTTTTATTTAGCTACCAACAGAGCTATGATCAAAATCCAGATTACTTGGTAAATATAATACCAAGTAATTATTTATACCACGGGGCCTCTATCTGGTGTTTCACTGATTTATGCCAAGGGTGCCAATTGCTTTGTGGTGGCACTTTAGTGGAAGCCAGGAAATTTAATCCTTAGTTTACACAGATAGGGCTTTTAGTGTGGTTGGGACTTATTGCAGCCTCTCAGGATAGTCATCTCTCAGAGGTAGTCACTCTTGTGTCAAGGTCATGCTGGTGTCCTGGGATCAGTGGAGTTTAGTTTCTTGGCCCTTTAGAGGCCATATGAATGGAAAGCATGACTCAAGTGTTCTTTCCCTGCCTGTTGAGAAGCAGTAAGTATGATGTAGTGTAGTGAGTTTGAGTCCAGGATTTATCACTTGGCCTTGGGTCAAATTACTTATCCTTTCTGTACCTCAAATTCTTCATTTGTATTGTGGAAATAATAATAGTAACCCTCTCATTGTTGTGAGACAAAAATGAGTCTGTATTCATAAAGTGCTTAGAATAGGCAGACTCAAGAGAAAAGACCAAAAAAGGGCCTTTCCAGAGGCTGCACCTCCAACTCAGGTTCCTTTCACAGTTGGGTTCTTTTTTTTTTTTTTTTTTTTTTAATGTAGAAACTTTCCCCAATGTGGTTTCTGTGTGTCTGTCATAGGTGTCACGTATACAAACACATAATGCATAATACAGTTACACATGTCATGAGCTTATTTGAAATGCAAAAACAACTACATCTTGGGACTCTTGTACTGCACACTATATACACATCAAATTATAATTATCTTATATCAAATTGGCATATTTTACCAATCATCAAGGTATTAATAAGCATGAGAGTAAACCCTCAACTTCAAATTGGCTCTCTCCTTTGAACTCTGTCCTAGTTCTCTCTGTTCAGGAGATCCTGTCTACTTTTAGATGTCCTATGTTTTAATGGTTCTAGTGAGTCAGTTTATAAAGATCTTCACATTTCAGATCTTCCTGGTTTCCCTTTGTCTCCAAAAACCTGAACAAAATCTCTTCTCAACAATATCTCTTCTCCAAGATGGAATGTAATATGTAATAATGTAATAATATTCCACTATGTACAAAATTCCCACTGTTCCTACGTCACCTTTATGGCAGTGTGGGTGTTCTCAGATCTTCAGGGACTTCTGTTGGGGACACGGACTTTTGCTTTAAGGCTTTAGAGGCTTTGCAATTTACCACCTGAGAGAGTCACTATTTATCTATTGTGTAACTGTTAATACTTTAGTTCCATTGCACTAGAGAAGTAATTCTCTACCTTTCAAACCTACCATCCCCTTTACTATCTTGAAATAAAATTTATAGATAATATTAACTACATATAGTTATAATTTCCAGAATATCACTACGTTACCTTAACTGTAATATAAAGGAGAAAGAAAAGGAAAGTAATTTTTAATAGAATAATAGTTTTTCAGCATGTAAATGATTGGATGAAATAGACACTTGTACCTATTCATAGAATCATGTGACTACAACAGCTACAAATGCAGACTGATATGTGAATGTCGTATTTGTGAATCTAATATCATGAGTCGCTTGATTTTCCTAAAATGGCGAACAATTCCGAATATCATTCAAAGAAAAAGAAGTATATTTCCTTGATTTTCCAATACATAGCAAAGTTGTGCAAAATACTTTGTATTTATTTGTAAAGTAGTTCCAGTCTCAGGTTACCATTAACAACTCTTTTGAAAGTCTGGCAGAATAAGGGACATTCTTTGTTTTACAGGAATCCCTGGCCCTCACTAAATTCTAATAGCCCCATCCAATCAACATGACAACCAAAACTAAAACCAAAACCAAACCAAACAAAAAAACCCACACACACAAACCCTCACAAATTCCCAAAACTCTCCCTAGGAGGTGATATTGCTGCCTTGAGAATTACTGTAATAGAGGAGAGAAGTAACAGTGAACTGCCAACAGAATAATGATGGAGTAGCTTAAGGATCTGGGCTGCAAGAATGTAGGCCAGCCAACCGAAGCAGTAAGACAAATGCCTACTAAGGAATGTTAGCACCAAAAAGTATGCAACTGGATTTTATTGCAAGGTTCTAAATAAATTAGAAATTCTGACTTCTCAGTCAACCCAGTGGTAGAGTTTTGTGTTCCCTGCTTTTAGTTGAAAGGCATGTTCTTGGCAAAGCTGGACACAGACAGCATTGTCATGTTGCTCTTGAGGTTCTCCATGGATGGCTTCTTCGTGAACACCCTCCAGGATTCATTTGCACATGTGGGAGGTTCCCAGTCTCTGAGAAAGGCAAGACTTGTGAAACCAGATCAACTCTTAACCTAGTGGATCTTAAATTGTGCTGTGAGCAGAAACATTAGGGGAGCTATTATACAATTTGTTGCCTACTGTCATGCCCAAGGGCTCTGAATGAATTTACAAGAGAATGGGTTAAAGAAAAAACTTCAGTGGGGAAACATAGAGTCCAGAGAAGGGCTGGAAGAGTAGGCACAGATTCCCATATCCTCCCCATTTTATCAACAGAAAGGTTGCCAGAGTCAGGATGCTCTGCTAGACACTCAGTGTAGGTCAGTATTCTAGGAGAGGGCCTTGCTGCTCTTCCTTATTATAAGGCAAGTGTTAGAACAACCTTGTGAGTGGGGAGATAAACAGACTGCTTGGTACAGTCTGAATGTTGGGTGCCAGCTTTTTACAGGAATCGTCTGGGAAAGCTAGCTGCCTAATACCTGGAAACCTTGAGATCCTTGGGAAGTGTTGGCCCTTCCAGCAGAAGGAAGAAGTCACCTGTCCTAAGGGAAGCTGAGTTTATGTTTTAGACCCTCTGGCTGTGAGAAGAACGTTTGGTAGAAAGGCTGGTCCCAGTGAACACATTTTTCAGGCAACCTAGAGAGTATTTCCAAGGTTCATTTTGGACAATTCAACTTGTCGAGTCATATGAACTTAATAAATACAAATGCCTGGGCCTCATTATACTTAACTAGGTCTGAAGTAATGCCCAGTATCTAGAGTAAGAAGTTCCATAAGTGATTCTGATGGGTATGTGTATAACCTTTCTTTTGGAACCAGTTTTAGCCCAGAACTTTCAGATACCCATTTTCTCCAGCCCCTCCTGCCACAGCCTCTAAAAATGCAAACTATGGTTTTTGTTTGTTTGTTTGGGGGTTGTTTTTTGGCCGCACCATGCGGCTTGTGGCATCTTAGTTCCCCGACCAGGGATTGAACCTAGGCCCTCGGCAGTGAAAGCGCAGAGTCCTAAACACTGGACCGCCAGGGAATTCCCACACACTATCTTTTCTATAGATCAAAGCATTAATGTTGAGCTCTCAATAGCCCTGTGTCTCCAGCATCAATAGCCTTGTGTTAAATCATTTCCAATCAGCAGGAATCTCAGCATGTGAATTGGACATGATCACCCAGTTGGAGAAAGAACAACTGTAGACACTGGATCTTCAGGGAACTGAAGAGGGGAGTGACCAAAAATATCTGTCTAGGTGAGTAGTATCATGAAAAGGCCACTAATTTGAGATTTCGGAGACATGAGTTCTAGTCTAAGCTCTTGCAATTTGCTGGGTGACTTAAGTTACTCACTCTGTTTTCTATCTGTCAAATAAGCAAGTTGGCCTTGATGAACTCTAAGTTAAAATCTGTTATGATGAGCTCTGTTAATCCTCTGAAGTCTGTGGTTGTAGACTTGTTTAGAAGAATACCTAAACTAGCTGGAAGAAGGGTTGGGGGATCAAAGGGAGATCAAATGGGGATAGCAGGGTAATAGTTAGCATTTCTGAAATTCTGTTTTCTCTCTTTGCCAAGAAAATGGTTGCATCCTAGCTTGATAGAGTCTTCCTCACTTTTTGCATTTTGGCAGGGGGGTGGTGGTTATGTTTTCTACATTTGAGAGTCTTTACTTTTCTCATCCCTTTCCTTTCTCTCATTTACCATAACTAATTGGCTACAATAGCTAATAGCTCATTTTACTTTCTAATCCCCTATTCTCTGCTCATCAATTGGTATATCTGCTCATGTCCATTTTGGGGGCTCAGCATATTACCCACGCCCCTACCTGTATTTCTTGATGTCTCTGTGCATCCACTGTGAAAACTCTGTTATCACTTCTGGCCTTGTTCACTTCTCTTTCATTGTCTCTTTTAAGTTTCTGCCCATATAAAGTTGCTAGTGTGCATGAATTGCAAATTAGTTGTCTTTTTTTTCTGCTGTTTATTTTCCTTGCTCTCCACACTAGACACAGGTGACATTTGCACTTCAAATGTCTTTCACATAGGGATATTTGAACTGAACCAAAGCATCAACACCAATCAGGCTATTTCTGAAGAACTAGAGTTTTCAGGGTCAGCAATGGAAAGTCTTCGAAGGAATACTGCCGAACGTCCTATGAATGAAGAAGCCTGTAAAAGTGAGGGCCAGTTATCAAGGCAGACAAAATGTCCTACACAGAAGAAATCTTCTTTTGTGAAAACAGCAATCAGAAAAGTGTCAATGACCCTCAAGGAAATTTTCACTAGGGAGAGAGGCCCTGAATCCAGTGAATTTAGTCTAAGCTCAAAACTTAATACACGGCAGAAAATTCCAAAGGGAGCTATGTCCCCCATATCTAGGAAAAACTCCAAAGATAATTCAGGCTTAATTAAACACCAAAAACTCTTTCCACAAAGGAAACCTTGTACATGCAATGAATGTGGTAAAGCCTTTAGTTACCAATCAGACCTTGTTGTCCACAGTAGAATTCATGGTGGAGAAAAGCCTTTTGCATGCAATGAATGTGGTAAAACTTTTAGCCGAAGTACACACCTTATTGAACATCAAAGAACTCACACTGGAGAGAAACCTTATGAATGCAGTGAATGTGGAAAAGCTTTTAGCCGGAGGACACACCTTAGTCTACATCAGAGGATCCATACTGGAGAAAAACCATATGAATGTAGTGAATGTGGAAAAGGCTTTAGCCGAAACACTAACCTTAGTCAGCATCAGCGAACTCATACTCAAGAAAAACCTTACAAATGTAATGAATGTGGGAAAGCCTTCAGTGACCGTTCAACCATAATTCAGCATCAACGAATACACACTGGAGAGAATCCCTATGAATGCAGTGAATGTGGAAAAGCTTTCAGTTGGATCTCATCTCTTATTGAACATCAGAGAACACACACTGGGGAGAACCCCTATGAGTGCAGTGACTGTGGGAAAGTATTCAGTCGGAGCTCATCCCTTGTTGAACATCAGAGAATACACACTGGAGAAAAGCCCCACGAGTGTAGAGAGTGTGGAAAGGGCTTCAGTCGGAGCTCCTCCCTTATCATTCACCAGAGAACTCATACCGGAGAGAAGCCTTACAAGTGTAGTAACTGTGGGAAAGCCTTCAGTCAGAGTTCATCTCTCATCAGACATCAGCAACTTCACACTAAAGAGTAATATCTGTGCTTTGCTTAATGTTAGCACAAGAGCACACAGCATAACCTCCCACAGCTGAAAAGAAACATATATACTTCTTTGAATTTTCCTTCCTACTAGCTAGCTCTAAGCCAGTTTCAAGCTAGCCTTCCTTCCTTTTCATAAACTAAATGCTCAAATAAGTGATCAATCCAAAAAGGGGATGACTTTTAAAACCTAACATATTCACTCTAATATTCTGGAGGGCTCCAATCTTAGAATATACAGCTACCTAACACCTTGCAGTTCCTCACCTTATCTGTTCCATGGAGCTTGGGCCCCTGAACAACCAGTGAACCCTTTCTTTCCCAACCACATCAGCTCCTTCACTTAAAAGAGGAAATCCCATGTGTGTGTATTTTCATGCTTGCTGGCTCCAGTAGCAGAAGAGAAGGAGCTGGCTTCAGATTAGGACAAAAAATTCCCACCAGTTTGGGGATAAAAAATTCAGTCTCGAATTATATGGACAAATTTTTCTCTTCCTTCCTCCCTTACCTTTTTTGCTATAGCATAGTTTCCTCAAAGTATAGCCCATAGTTCTAATGTGCCTAACTAACCCCAGTGTTATTTTATCTTATCCTTACCAAGAAGGTCCTAAAAATCTTAGTTCCTCCATTATCTTTTAAAAACTTGCTGTCCTATTTTAAAAACTTTTCTTTTTTTTCTTTTTTTTTTTTTCGGTACGAGGGCCTCTCACTGTTGTGGCCTCTCCCGTTGTGGAGCACAGGCTCCGGACGCGCAGGCTCAGCGGCCATGGCTCACGGGCCCAGCCGCTCCGCGGCATGTGGGATATTCCTAGACCGGGGCACGAACCCGTGTCCCCTGCATCGGCAGGTGGACTCGCAATCACTACGCCACCAGGGAAGCCCAAAAACTTTTCTTTTGTTTACAGACTTCATGAAACATATACCATCTGGTTCTGACTCTCACCAGCCTTGTTATGTTGATCTGTCAAAGACAAACTCAGTGCCTCTTTCTCAGTCCTTTTCCTACTTGACATTTGCAGAATTGGCACTTTTGGCCACTCCTATGCCTTAAAACGTGAGCTTCTGGGATCCATTATTCTGTGCTGATCCACACTTTTCCTCCCTACCTCCCAGCACTTCTCTGATTAACAATGATCAGCTCTGTGACTTTGGGCAAGAGTTGGACCAGAATAATTTCATTTTATTGGCTTAGAGTACTTCATTGTTATTCAATTATATTATAAGCTTCTTGAAAACAGAAATCTGGTTTTAGATCCCTATAAAACATCACACAGTGTTGAGTAGTCACTAAATGCCCCATAATTATTGCTTACTGATTCCTCTTTATCTATCCTGGGTAATCAGTCTGCTAGGATTTATTTGAAATGTCTTGATAGTTGATTTCTTTCTCTCTATTCCTACTGCTGCTGCCAAGTCCTCAGTAGTTTGGGCCTAGATTACCAGAGTAAACACATTGTCGCTGCTCTTGTCTCCCTGTCTTTATATAGCTGCCTGACTAAACTACCACTTGGTTCAGAAAGAATCCACAGTTTCCCATTGTCCCAAGGAAAAAGTTCAAAGTGCTTTAACTTGAAGACCTTGCACAGTTGGATCTATTTACTTATTTTCCATTACTCCCCAGTACAACTGGGCAGCCCTGCCCTTTGTCTCTACGACACCCTTTCTCTTCACACTTGGCTCCTCTTCAAATGATTCTGTGGCACCCTTTTACATACCCTGGTTTCCTCCCTGTATCTCCAGAAATCTATCCATACTTTATAAAAGGCCCTGGTCAGGTCCTGCCTCCTCTGTGATAATTTCAGTCCGCCCCCCCACCTTCTTAGAAGTCCTTTACAGTGATGGTTTGCCTTATTCTCCTGTATTACATACTTTCTTATTCTGTTCTCTGGTTCTGTCAGGTGCTTTTTTCCATGAACTTTTTTGAAGTTAGAAATTGTCTTAAATCTCTTAGAAGCCCCATCTAATACATAGTACAATGCAGTCCTGGATTGTAGTTTTAATCTAAATCAGAAAGGTTTAATTTAATAATGCAGTCACTTTACTCTTTTGAATGATGAGATTACCTCATAAATATTTTGGTCCTTTTTGTCCTACCTTGAATTATATACATTAAGCCTTGGGACTGACTCTCCTTCAAAGCTCCTGGGATGCTGGCCTCTTGGCTTTCCACTTCATGAGACTGTTTTCAGGAGTAGGTGGGTTTATTCATATAAAGTGATGAAAACAGTGCCTGACATATAGTAAGTGTTCAATAAATGCTAATTGTTATGATTCTATTCCTTCATATCTGCCTGTAGTCTTTCATTTCATCCCTAAAGGGTCTGTAACTCCACAGAATGGAAAACTAGGATCACAATCAAATAAGTAAGAAGATATTTCTTCTGCCATCACAGACAATTGTCATCTATTTTATTATAGCTCTATTGTGTGTCAAAAATGACTCAAGACAGCTTACAAGATATGATAAAATACAAAACTGAAAAAAATACAAATCAGTATTAAAGAAGAAAATGCCTAGAAGATCAAGATCATGACAAATTATGGTATGCCAGATAGTTATTCAGGTATGAAAGTGAGATGGTCATTTGCTTACATTGTATTTGGAAGAGGAGAAAATGTCCATTCTTCAAGGAAAGCCTAATAGAGTTAAGATGAATTTCTCCACTGGCCTTCATGTAATTATACAATGTGCTTGATAACAAAAAAATAAATTATGTGTTCTCTACAACACCTAGCATATAGTATGTTTTCCAGTGAATAAATATTTAGTTCATAGTAGAAGTCTCAGAAAGGCAAATATAAAGATTCTTCTTGGGGTGGAGTGGGGTTAGAAGGAGCAGAGGGTAGAGATAATCAAGTAATTACTGGGTGCCAGAAGAAAAGCTCTTTTCACACATTTGAGTCTCTTAATTTACCACATTATGGGATGAAGAAACTGAAATTTACAAATGTTAAATAGCTTACCCAAGGGTCAGGATTTGACCCCACTACTGGATCTCTTAATCTGGGCCCTGGCAAGATCTGGGAAAGAAAGAACTGTGTAAGTAAAGGTATAGAGGTGGGAAAATGCTGTTCCAATAGATGAACTGGACTGTCTATGGCAGGGAGTTCAGTGAAATAAAAATGAGAAAGTTTATTTGGAATTGCATAACTAGACAGTGGCTGCCCTGAGTACTAGCTTGTGTGTGGATTTAATCATTTACGCAATGAGGAAATTACAGGAGGTTTTTGATGATGGTAATAAAAATTTGGTTTCGGAGAGAAGATTAATTTGGTAGAGGAGACAAGGTGGTTTGGAAATGAGAGAGACAGCACACAGAAACTAGGTGAGAAGCTGAAGTATTAGAATAGTGGTAGTGTGGAACAGAGCAGTGGTCAGATGAATAGACAGTATAAAGTAAGGATCCTATGAAACTGGTGACTAGATACGGGCAAAGAAGAAGAGAGACCAGCACTTCCTTAATTGCTGTTGTTAAATTTCCTGTAAGCTACCTAGGGTGTGGAGGGAGGAATTTCTGATACACATTCAGCAGTTAGCCATGAATACAAATCATTAAAAAAGCTGAACGCCTGATATGATTAACTTGCATCTTTCAAGTTGATTTGGAACCAAAAACTTTTGGGATTTCTGGTGGGGAAATCGGGTCAGAAGATAAGAGTGATCTGGAGTGGGGAGCTTTATTCTAAGAAGAAACAGAGGGTTTTCCAATGCAGCCAAAAGCTCTGTGACTCGGCTCACACTGAACAATGTCTTCAAAATAATCTCCGTCCTTGCACGGAGCCCACATCTAGGCGCTCAGCGTGGGCCCTCTTCTGCGAGCCCTGCAGGTGGCTCCCGCGGAGGCCAGCTGCCGTCCCTGTCCTCGCTCGTCCGGACGCCTAGGCCATTCCTCGGGAACCCGGGTAGGGAAGGAGGCGCGTGAGTGCGAAGACCACCGCGGGGGTAAGAGCCTCAGAGCTCTGCGCTTTGGCTGTGCTCCCGGACTTTCATGGTGACCGTTGTGTGCTCCAGTTGCCCCCATCAAGGCTGCGATGGCCACTCCTAGAACCACCGGATGGGGTCCAGCGACCACCCCAGACGCCATCTTCCCGCTTCCCCTGGGGCGCTCTGAAGCAAGATCGGCCAAAGAGCTGAACCTACATCTGAGAACTACAATTCCCAGAAACCTCGGAGACTCGCAGTCGTCACAGCGCCCAGACTCCATTTCCCAGAAGTCTGAGGACCAATTCCCATCCTCACTGAAAACCTTATGTGACGTCATCGACTTTCTGCTGAAGATTCTAAAGGCTGTCGGGGTGGGCGGTGCCACGCAACGTGATGTGGCGATACCAGTGGGCCTCGTTTCTGGATGGTATCCTAGCCTGAATCTGTCACTGCTATTTCTAAAAAATTTATAAATCAGAGTGAAGCTTCCCCCCTTTTCCGTTAGATTTTATTCATTTAACATGTGCCTACTATGTATTAATCCGCTTTTCTGATTTGTGGACTGTGAGATTGAAGATGAGTCACTTTCTTCGCTAAATATTAATTCAGCTCCGTTAAAGAGGCCACGATCCTTCCTCAACATTCTCCCTGCCACCCAACCCCTCACCCTGACACACACACACACACACACACACACACACACACGCACACGCACACACCCTGAAAAGCATAAAGGGATGAAAAGCAAAAAATAAACACTGGTCCCATCACTCAGATAATCCCCGGACATATTAGTAAATGTTCTTTCAGACTTTTTTTTTTCTTCTTATATCTGTGTATCTGCATATTCTAATAAAAAAGTTACAGTTTATACGTAACAAAGGATTTACTATATACATTCATCTTGAACTTTCCCCATGTTAATATTTTCCAAAATATATATATATATATATATATATATATTTTGTGGTACGTGGGCCTCTCACTGTTGTGGCCTCTCCCGTTGCGGAGCACAGGCTCAGCGGCCATGGCTCACGGGCCCAGCCACACCGGGGCACGAACCCGTGTTCCCTGATCGGCAGGGAGACTCGCAACCACTGCGCCACCAGGGAAGCCCCAAAATAATTTTTAATGGTACCATCAAAGAACTAATCCTGTCCCTGTATAAGCATTTCTTTTCAGGCTTCCTAAACACCAGTGATTTTATTTAGAATCCCTAGCAAATGCTTCAGTCTGCTGTTGTCAAAACAACTTTAATAATTACTGTTAATTTTATTTGTTGTGATAATGATATTATGGTTATGTTTAAAAGGAAGAAAAAGTCCTATTGGTTAAAAGATACATACTGATGAGACAAATGATGTCTGGGTCTAACTTTTAAATATTCCAAGAATAAATAAAAGTGGGGAGTCAGGGAGGGATTCCTAAACAAGACTGGCAAATGTTGATTATTGTTTAATCTGGGTGAAGAATACACTGAAGTTCACTTTTCTATTTTGTGTCTATTTGAAATTTTCTGTAATAAATTTTTTTTTTTAATGTATACCAGCATTCCTCTTGGAGAAATGTGGCCAGCTAATTCCTTCCAACCTCATGTTCAAGTCATCCTTTGACCACTGCCCAAATGAAGAATTTTCACTTCCACTGTCATCTCTGTAATGCTGACTGATTTTTTTTTCCTGGGACCCATCTTCTGACTAGTTTTTTCACAGTACCTCTGAAAATAAAGTAAGTCTCAACTCTTTACAGAACACTCCTTTTACCTTCATGCTCTCCTGCATCTCAGTCTCCTCCTGATCCCTCCTATGTACATGACTTTGGCATCTGGTTTATAGTTTTCTGCTGTATTTCACGTCTCATTTCATTCTGAGTGACATCAATGTGCCTGACAGAGTAACTGCTCAGTAAACATTTGTTGAATCAATTAATGTCCACGTGGATGAATCATCCAGCAAACATTCTGCCTTTTATCTGGAACCCTGGGGTCTTGGCAGGCAGGAATCCCCGTGCTTGTGGGTAATGCAGCATCTGCTGCCCATGCTTTTCCTCTCCCACCGGTGAATCTTATCCTTCCCTTTTTAATTCTTGTTCCAGAAGTCCTCCTCCGCCTCTGCCTTTAAAAGGTGCCTGCCATCTGCTCCCCACGCACAACCTTCTGTCCTTCACACTTTCCACGCCCACCGCTTAGCTTCTATCCATCCCAACATTGTCAGAGACACCATTTCTTTCTGCCTCCTTTAGGACTTTGCTCTCACACTCTTTCCACTTTTCAATCTCTCCTTTTCTAGTGACTCATTTCATTATCACTTTAAAGAAGTCTAGTAGGTCTCTCCTATTTAAAAACAGCCTCATTAAATTCACATGCTGCTTTAGCCACCAAGCTAATTCTCCCCTAGAGCTTCCAGAAGGAGTGTGACCCAGCCAACACCTTGAGTTTGGCCTAGTGAAACTGATTTCAGACTTCTGGACTCCAGAAGTGTGAAAAGAAATCTGTTGTTTTAAGGCACCAAGTTTGTGGTAATTCATCATAGCAACCATAGGAATACATTCTTTTTTTTTTTTGTGTGGTACGCGGGCCTCTCACTGCTGTGGTCTCTCCTGTTGTGGAGCACAGGCTCCAGACCATTTTTTTTTTTTTTTTGTGGTACGCGGGCCTCTCACTGCTGTGGTCTCTCCTGTTGTGGAGCACAGGCTCCAGACACGCAGGCTGAGCGGCCATGGCTCACAGGCCTAGCCACTCCGCGGCATGTGGGATGTGGGATCCTCCCAGACCGGGACACGAACCCGTGTCCCCTGCCTCGGCAGGCAGACTCTCAACCACTGCGCCACCAGGGAAGCCCTACATTCTTCTTTTGCCCTTGCTCTTTCAGGCTCAGGGGTGGTAATGTTTTCCTGCAATTGGTAAACGCTAGTGTTCCACTGTCCTTTGCTGGTTCCCTCTCTTGGCTAAATTTTCTTCCAATTAAACTGCTGGAGTATGGCCCTTAGTTTCTGCCTGGGACTCTGCCTATAGGTGGAGTGAAGAAAAATATGGACCAAATAAAAAGTGGCCCCTGAAAATACTGTCCTTCACCAATAGACCCACTCCTTGTTTCCTGGTCTTCTTGGGCAATGCTGGGCCATTAGCCTCCCAGAACTGTGGTTCCAGATTTCTCCTGGCCCCAAAGTAATCTGCTCAGAACTACATTGCTCAGAGGCCTCAGTAATGATACGTTTTTTGGACCTGGACCTTGAGCCTTCATGCTTTCTCACTAGTCCAAGATCGAGATGAATGCCCCTGTGCAAGGGTGAGTTCATCCATGGCCCAGGCACCCATCTGAGCCCATCTGAGGCAGAGGTGTGTCCAAGACAGGGTCTGGAATACAGGTTCCATCACACTGTGAGGTCATTCATATCAGTCCCCCTTTCCCTCCCCTCTCCACACCATCTTCTTGAGATGTAAACAAATCCAGAGAGAGGTAAACTTCTTTGACTTTTCTCGTCATATTGTTAGGGGAACCACTGACCGAAACCACCCGTGTTGGCCAGGCCCTATAGTAACCACTTGCATGAGTTATCTTAAAACAGGAGGTCCTGGTAAGGAACTCGGAACTAACAAGCAACCTCCAGATAGTGATCACACATTCTCGGTGCTCTGCATTTGATCTGATGGTATCTATGAATAGATCAAATTAATGGAACAAAGTAGGATCTTCCATGGTTAATGACAAATTCCCAAATAAATTCTGTTCCCTCATATAGGAATCATAGTGGCAAAAGGACAAGTCTTTTTGTCCATTCCAGGCAGACTCTGGTGTTCTCTATTTTGGGATCTCCTTTGAAACAGGAGGACCCTTCACCTGGATATAGAAACTTCATTTCCTTATACTGTGGGAGTGGCTCAGATTCCAACCAAAGCATATCCTATAACCTGCAATCCAATCCTCTCTGCTAGTGTCCACCTCTCTGCTATGGGATAAATAAAATTCCTACATAATGGAAGCCTTGAGAAATTAAGAAATACCAAGATGACATTTCTTCATAGATGTTTCAAAACTACGACAGAAAAAAGTCCTGAGATTTAAATGGCTACTTTATCTCCTGAACTCTGTTCTTCACTGTCTGGCATCTTCTTTAAGGAGGTGACAAAATTCTGATGCAGGTCACTGGCATTTATATTAGCAAAAATGACTGCATTTTTTTTTCACTTGAAGAAAGCTTCAGCACCCACTCCCCCAAACCTCCTTTGTGGGAAGGGTCTTGAACTCCTTTTATATAAATAATGATAAACTTCTGTGCTACCTCCTGTACTCAGAGCTCCTATTCTCAAGGCCAGGCTAGGAAATTGTCAGTTACTCTTAAAAGAGAAGACCTGATAATTAGACTGTATCTAGAGAAAATATAAGGGCCCATCTCTTTATGGCTAGACCCATATTTATTTCTGGCTCAAATGTTACCTTGACCAGGGTTGCCACAAATGGCCATGCAGGCTGTGGGCTGCCCATCTTCAGAAGTGTCACTCACACTGTCATCTGCTTGTGATATCAGGTGGCCAAGGAAAAGCAAGTAAAATGACCATTATTTTATACAGCCGTTTAATTTCTGTACTTTGGTAAGGAAACAAATTTGACCTTACCTCTCAAAGTTCATGAGAAACCAATTTACAAAACAAGGTAACAGTCAAAATTACATTATGTGTACATCCCCTTCAGTACATTATGTGTACTGAAGAGCTAATCTGTGAGCTTCTAGGAGGAGTCACAAGAAGCTACTAAGGAAGTGAGTACTGAAATTTAATCCAGTTGTTCTTTCCAGGGTACACATTAGGAGTTTAAAAAAAGACACTGAAGCCAGGATCCCACTCCCTAGGCCAATCAATCACTGGGGGTGGGGTCTTGGCAACAGAATTTTATAAAGTTCCTGAAGTGATTCCACTATGTAACTGGGGTTAAATAACACAGGTTTAAGCTGTAGTAGAGGATCTATGTAGTTGTGATAAAATTCTAGAATGTTAAAACATACTAGGAGAGAAAATAATAGGAAGGCTTAATACTTGTACTGACTTAAGCCATTATATATTACTGAATTATTAATTTGAGGGCACTTTACAATTCTTTTTATTAGGAACCGGTCACTTAAAGAACTTAAATGTGTTAGAACAGGAGCATGATAGATCTCCAGTCTAGTTACTGAAACATAAATGCTTTCTATTGGCAAAACATGCATAAATACATACATTCTAGATGCAACATAGCAAAATGTTGATGTACAGTCCTATTCAAGAATATATTGTGAATATACAAAACCGAATATAAAACTCCAAACGACCTTTGAAATGACCTACTCCAAATCCCTCATTTCACAGAGGAAACTGAAGCTTAAAATGGCTGAATTTGCCAATGTCACAAAGTTGCTTAACAACGTAACTGGCTTACTTCAGCCCAATGTACTTTCCATTCCACAGCATGACAGTGAAAAGTAAAAATATTTTCGGCAGTTTCTCAACCAACCCTGATTCTTCTGTACTTAAAAGGACAAACTAGAGCAAATGCATCCCCTATGTTTACGATGTTCCTAGAAGAGTCATATGCCAGGGTGCAGTCTCTGATGTTTGTTGAGAGCAGAACGATATCTGAAGGCTTTTCCACAATCATTACATCCAAAGGGCTTCTCTCCTGAATGAATTCTCTGATGCTGAATGAGGTAAGTGCTCTGGCTGAAAGTCTTCCTGCATTCATTACAGTTGTAAGGTTTCTCTCCAGTATGAGTATTCTGATGTTCAGTCAGATGAGTGCTCCGGCTAAAGGATTTGTCACATTCATTGCATTTATAGGGTTTCTCTCCAGTGTGAATTCGTTGATGCTGAGCTAGATGGGAGCTCTGGCTAAAGGCCTTTTCACACTTATTACACTGGTAGGGCTTTTCTTCTGTGTGAGTTTTTTGATGTTGAGCCAGAGATGAACAATGTCGAAAGGCTTTGCCACACTTGGCACACTCATAAGGCTTTGCTCCTGTGTGAATTCTCTTATGTTGCGTAAGGTGTATGTTCTGGTTGAAGGCTCGCCCACATTCATTACACTTGTAAGGTCTTTCTCCAGTATGTATTTTCCTATGCTGAATAAGGGATGAGCCATAACTGAAGGTTTTCCCACATTCGTGACACTGATAGGGTTTCTCACCAGTATGAATTCTTTCATGTTTAGCAAGAGATGAACTCCGAATAAAGGCTTTCCCACATTCCTTACATTCATAAGCTTTCTCTTGGGTATGAGTCTTCTGATGTTGATTAAGGTTTGAGAGATAACTGAAAGCCTTTCCACACTCATTGCATTCAAAGGGCTTTTCTCTGGTGTGAATTCTCCGATGCTGAGTAAGGGATGAGCAATAACTGAAGGCCTTTCCACATTCATTGCATTTGTAAGGTTTTTCTCCAGTATGAATTTTTAGATGTTGAGCAAGGGATGACCAGTAACTAAAGGATTTCCCACATTCAGCACAGTCATAAGGTTTCTCCCCAGTATGTGTTTTCTGATGTTGAGTGAGGTTTGAGTGCTGACTGAAGGCTTTCCCACATTCATTGCATTCATATGGTTTTTCACCAGTATGAATCATATGATGACGTATAAATGTTGAGGGTCCATTGAAAGCCTTCCCACATTCATTACATTTATAGGTTTTCTCTCCAGTATGAATTTTTTGATGTTGAGTAAGGTGTGTGCTCCTGGTAAAGGTTTTATCACATTCGTCACATTTAAAAGGTTTTTCTCCTGTATGAATTTTCTGATGTTCCATAAAGTGGCCTCTCTGGCTAAAGGCTTTTCCACACTCATTACAAGTATATGGTTTCTCACCAGTGTGAATTCTCTGATGCTGAACAAGATGGGTCCTCTGACTAAAGGCTTTCCCACATTCATCACACTTATAGGGTTTTTCTCCAGTGTGAATTCTTTGATGTTGAGTAAGAGAAGGACCCTCAATGAAGCCTTTTCCACACTGATCACATTTATATGGTTTATCTCCAGTATGAATTCTTTGATGGTTTATAAGGTTTTCACTCCGGCTAAAAGCTTTTTCACATTCATTACATTTGTAGGGTTTCTCTCCAGTATGTGTTCTCTGATGGCGAATAAGAGCTGAACAATAACTAAAAGCCTTCCCACATTCATTGCACTTACAAGATTTCTCTTTTTTAACCGGCTTTAAATTCGGTTTGACGCTTGTTTTAGTAGAGGTCTCTTCTGGAGATACTTCTTTTTGTGTTAAAAGGTCTGAATTCACATTGACACTTTTTTCAAAGTCATTATTTACATGGTCTCTCTTCAAAGTAGGTATTGTCTTGTCAGTTATTTTTATTTCCCTTGGCAGGGCCTGTTCATTTGCCTGTTGCCTCTCTGGACTGCCTTCAGATTCCCAAGTTTCTAAGACATTTGAACCCCAAGGATCATCCCTTTTGTGCTTTTCTACTATTGCCTCTGGAGATTGCTCTTCTTCAGAAATGTCCAGCTCTGAGACTGATATGCTATTTTCTGGTCTTGTCTCCCAGTCTGAAAGAAAAAGAAAATGTCAGTATTCTCTGAATTGAGGGAACAAAAACAAACACAACAACAAAAGTGTTATTGTGGGAATGACCTAATGAAACTAAAAATAAAGCCCTCAGCAAATTCTGAGGATTTTCAAACACAGCCCTATTATCTGGGGAGAAATTTGGAAAGAGCTAAGGAGAATGAGAAATAAAATATGAGAGTAGCAAGAGAATGTCTAATTCAACTTCATAGATAATCTCTAAGAACCAGTAAGGGAACTCCATTTAAGTTGATAGTAAATTTAGAAAGTGACCACAGAGATAGATAAGAGGAGACAGAGATGCACTGAATCTAAAGGAGGCAGTCTGAACTGGGATTCCTTGCCAGTGAACAGCAACAAAAAGTCTAAGAACCATGATTTCAAGACAGGATAAACACAAGACATGACTATGGCTCCATGGTTTTTAGCCTAGAAAACTGACAAAATAGTCATATCACTGCTAGAAATGAGAAAGTTGTAAATAGTAGAGGAAGTAATTTAGGTAGAGGAAGATACTGAGTTCAACAGTAGGCATTTTGAGAATTAGGAAGAGAAATGGAGGACTAGACTATAATGGTGTTTGTGGGGGTGGAAGATGCCAAAAGTAGCAGGATAACTAAAATGTTCAAATATAGGACAGAAAATATCAGCTCAAAAGAAGGAAAAGAATAGCTAAAGCCATAAGAATGTATGTGGAAAAAAAAGCAGCAATGGGGGAAGATCCTTAAGGGTGTTTAGGGTAATGGGATGAATAAAATATACTAATGAAAGAAAGCAGTTTTTCAGCAAGCAAACAAAAGAATATAAGAAACACAGAACCAAAGATGTTAAAAAAAAAAAAAGAAACAAAGAACCAGAAAAGTACATAATCAGGACATAGAGTTACACTACTCTACTTTCTACTCTGGGATAGTTTGTCTTGTGCCAAGGTAAGAAAGATGACAGGGTAGTCAATGCTGGCAGATTCAGTAAAGAAAAAAAAGGCTGTGTTTAAAACAGCATTTCTTGGACTTCCCTGGTGGCGCAGTGGTTAAGAATCCGCCTGCCAATGCAGGGGACACGGGTTCTAGCCCTGGTCTGGGAAGATCCCACATGCTGTGAAGCAACTAAGCCCATGCACCACAACTACTGAGCCCACGTGCCACAACTACTGAGCCTGTGCTCTAGAGCCCATGAGCCACAACTACTGAACCCGTGTGCCTAGAGCCTGTGCTCCACAACAAGAGAAGCCACCACAATGAGAAGCCTGTGCACCACAACAAAGAGTAGCCCCCGCTCGACGCAACTAGAGAAAGCCCGTGTGCAGCAGTGGAGACCCAACGCAGCCAACTTAATAAATAAATTAATTAATTAAAAATAAAATAAAATAAAACAGCATTTCTTTGGTTCCACTGGTAATGGGAAGGTACAGCAGACCCCCAGAGAACAATGAATCTCCTGTGCTGCCAGCCCAGTCATTGCCACCACCATTATCACTGCAAACGTAAGAAGCAAGGCAGGGACCTAGAGCTGCCTACCATCCCCTCCATACCTGGTACCATGGGAAATGGTACAGCATGCATCAGCATGCAGAAGTGCAGGCAGCCTCACAACAGCAGTGCTTCTCCAGCAGGGACAAGACAATTAATGTAACACAAGTTTTGGGGAACAGCCAATCAGTATAAGAAATGGATATGTTTTCATCAACAAAAATGACTCTAAGGATATACTTGTACAGCAGATAGCCATAAAAAATAGCTCCTGGGAAGTACTTCACAGGGAAAAGGATATGGGGACCATGGAGTCGGATGCTGTTAAAGGCAAAAAGAGTGTGGGAGTGACTGATCTCTAGCTCAAGTTGGAGTTCCAGTTCAAAGCAATAAACATGCAACAGACTGTGACCAATATCATACACACTGTCATATTGTCAACGCACTAACCAAAAGAGTTACCAGAATATCAGAGGTGGGGTAATGAATGAAGGATTGGAGAAAATTCCAGAAGGCCAGACTGAACAGCACCATTCCTACTGCAGGAAGCAATTCTCACTTTACTATATGCAAAGTCGAAGGGCACTGACCACAATATTCCGACACCCCTGTGCATGGAGAGATAACAGAAGGTGCTGACATCCAGGTTGCGAAAGAACAACGTAGACCAGTAAGACAGAATATATATCAGAATGCAATCACAATTCTGCAGGGGCCAAGTCACCAAGACAGCCTAGAGAAGAGGATAAGAAAATGACGCAGACAAGGCCCAGGGCCAGTGGCCACCTCAGTGTAACTTTCCAAAAGTTAACAAACTGTAAGCACAAGTTAATAAAGTTCATATTTTTAAAAAATTAGTTTTCTAAATTGTGTTCCATGAGACCATCTTTTTTTTTTTTGGCCGCACCACACAGCATGTGGGATCTTAGTTCCCTGACCAGGGATCGAATCCACGCCCCCTGCACTGGAAGGGAGGAGTTTTAACCACTGGACTGCAAGGGAAGTCCCATGAAACCATCTTTTAAAAGAAAGATTTTAAAGGTGCAGTATAAAAAAAAACGGAATCACGGTTAGGAGGACGGGGGAGAGAAATGTTACATTCTATGCACTCTGTTGGAAATTCATAATTCCCAACTACAAATTAAAAAAAACAAATTCTGAGTGGTCCTCCAGTAAGAAACCTGCTAAATTTTAGCTAATCCAGTACTTGCCAAATTTGAACATGGCATGCATTGTTTCTCCTCACAAAAAGGACCCCCTACTCCTACCTCATTAAATCTGGACATATATTCCTTACCTAGAGTGACTAAGTTTGTACATTTTTTCAGGGTCAGATCTTTGAAGAAGTCTCTCTGTGCAGTTTGGGAATTGATGGTTTACAAGTAAGTTATTCAAAATTTCAAGGGCAGTCCAATAAAGTGATAGGATCAGAAGCTACACAATGAGATTGACAGGAACAGGTGATGAAGAAATGATGGCTACAGGTATGGAACTCACTTTTGCACAGTTTGGTTGGGAAAGCAAGAAGGCAGACTGGATGGTGGCCAGAAAGATTAACAGTGTTGAGTAAAAGTATTTGGAATTTAGGTTACCTATTTCTGTTTGAAGGTACTGGGGGTGGAGGCTACAGATCCAAAAAGAAAACTGTAAGGGTGAAAAGTGGGGTAATAATTATGAGACCAGGGCCCCAAAGGAGGCTGGGAAAGGAGGAATCCAGATTCCATGTCAAGAAGTTGCCTTTAGACAAAAGCAAGAAGGATAATAACTCCTTTGAAAGGAGTACAAAAATAGAATACATGTTGAGACATTTAGTGTTTTGACAAAGCATAAGAGAGTCCAGATGCCTTCCCATTCTCCACAGGAGACACTTTAAAGAGAAGTACATCTACATTTCAGACGTAAAATCCTCTCATCAGGCTGGTGGTTAGTGTCAATAACACTCATCTGCCGGGTATCCATTACTTACCTCCAAGGGCACCTACTGGAATGCTGGGCTCCACAATCCATGGCTCTGTCCCTTGCTCTAACTGGGAAATCACATCAGGTTTGGAAACTTGGAGTCCTGCTCATAGGGGTAAAAAAAAGTTACCTGTCTGCACTGAGAGAAAAGTGCTGTATCAGAGTTCAGTCTCATCACTTTGTCTTTAGAGGAAAGGATATATGGACAAATCAGATGGAGTAAAGCATATAAAGCACATATAGCTTCCATGTTATACATTCCCAGACGTGGTATAACTTGGGAACTGATCTGGGTTCAGAAAAATTATTAGTTTGTCCTTCTACTTGCTAGAGAGTAGAAACCTTTTCAAAACCTTTCAAAGTTTAGGAATCTTTGGTTCCTTAATGGCAAAACTCACCTAAACACAAGAGCACCCTCCTCCTCCACACCCCCAGATATTAACGCAGAGAAGTCATCCTTACCTATAGAGACCAGATGTGTATAATTTTCCAATGTCACATCCCTGAATAAATCTCTCTGTACAGGATCCAGCTGTTTCCATTCTTCCTGGGTAAAGTCCACTATCACATCCTTGAAGGTCACTGATTCCTGAAATACCAAACATATTTCTGCTTAGCCATAAAGGATTTAGCTCGGAAAGGGGTAAAGTTAGCAATACTGACAGAAGTAAGGCAAGCTCTGGGCTATCTGAAAAATGATTTTGGTATTTCCTCCTTTGTAAAATGAATATAAAAACAAAACCTGACTCATAAGATTATTGGAAGAATTAAATAAGCAATGTTCAATATTAAATGCTTAATTTAAGGTCTAGCATATAACAAGCGCTCAGTCAATGTTGGCCACTGTTGTTGTTGTTATTGATCTTCATAATCATCATCATCATGATCTCTGTGTTCCAAGATATATCAAGTAGTAAGAGTATACCTACTAACATCAATAATATGTTTTACTACCTATAAGTGCAAGAACAGCCAAAAATGTTTTTGAAAGAATTTGAGGAGGAGACTTACCCTACCACATTTCAAAATATACTAAGTAACATAACAAAATATATCGAAAGATAAAGATAAATTAGAACAGAGTGGCCTAGTATGGAATAAAACTCAATGAAAAACAGAGAAACCCAAAATATAGCCATGTTTATAAGAACTAAATGGGATTAAGCAACTTTCAAATTAGTTTTAAAAAGCTGGATTATTCACTAAATGGTGCCATAACAAATGACTGTCTATTTGAGAAAAAAAATTAAGGTGAGTTCCCTACTTCACAGCATACACAAAAATATCTGCTGGATTAGAGACTGAATTTTAAAGAAAAAGCAAAAATAAAATAGAATAAAAGAAAGAAAAATAGTTTTATAAGCTTGATATGTGGAAGGCAAAAATTATAAGACAGAGAGACTGACAGATAAAACCTCATAAAAATGTAAAACTTCTGTAGAAAACCATAACTAAAATGCAATATTCTGAGTTGCTACAACTAATTAGCCAAAAAGATGAAAGATGAACAACCTACAACAATAACCAAAAAAGGCCGACAACCCAAACAGGCAATTCACCCAAACCATTGTTAACAAACCATGAAAAGATGTTCCACTCCAAGAAAAACATAATAAAACAATGAGATACCAGATTAGCGAACACTGCTTAAAGTGCTCATGTGTATTACGGTGGGAACAGGGCCCTAATGCAATCTATCAGGGGGCACTCTGCCAGGATCTATCAAAACTTTAAATGCATATATCATTCAATCCAGATTTATAGCTTGTAGGAATTTATTCTTTAGAAACACCTCAGGGTGCAAAGACATATGTAAAAATTTCCTTGCAACATTGTGAGGGGAAAAAACAGCAAACTTAAATGTCTATTAATAGGATAGTGGTTAAAGAATTCATGGTACATCCATACTAAAGCAGCTTATGTAGACATTTTAAAAATAAAGTGTCTCTATATGTACTGATTAGGAAATATATATCATATTAAAAATAGCATACATGGTATTATCCCATTTTTATTTTTATGAATAGGAAAGTTTGTATGTAAATGTACAGAGAAAAAGCTAAAAGAATACACTACCGAATATTATCAGTGCGACTGTTTAGTGGGACTCTGAGGCAATGCAGGGGAACTTCCTACTTTTTCTTTATTTATTATGTATTTGAAACTGGGCAAGTGAGTTAATTTTGTTTCAAAATAGATAAATAAATTATTGGGACTTCTACTGCTAACCACGACAGAGCTACTGGACTAGCTCTCCCAGTGTAAACAACTGTAAAACTCAACAATATAACTGAAACAAGTGCTTTCGTATTTTGAACAGCAGACAGAACAGAACTGTGATCCCTGAGAGAAGGCAGACAATCACATGAGCCCCACAGACACGTCAGTCTCCTGCCTGGAGGCAGAAACTGAGCAAGACACGGTGGTCTCACTGAACTAAGGATACAAAGGTGGCAGCTCAGGACTACAGAGGCAGGGAATTTGCAGGATAGATACTAGAGAGAAGGGAGATACACAGAGGAGGAGCTCCAAAACTTTGGTGTAAATACTATCTCCACAGGCCATATCAAGTTACCAATGTGACATAACTGAACCCAGAGTTAAGAAGACATACGCACAATCAGTTCCCACAAACAGTTCCAGCGCACTTTAGGAGCAGCGCAAGTTTAGCCTGTGAGGAAAGATTTAAAGCAGCAAGTCCGGCTTGCTCAATCCTTGCTAATCTCCAGGGATACTTGGATCCATGTTTCTGAACCTTAAACAAGCTCTGAAAACTAATGTTTATATAGTCACCGACTGACGATGTTATTGTGTGCCTGGAACACTGGGACAGGATGTACCAGACTGTCAGCATTGTTTAAAGTATACATGAAGATTTACGAGGCACATGTGGTGCCTAGTTTGAGGTCTGCACCATGGCTGGTCAACAGCAAGTACACGTTAATGTGATCAGCTCCCTTTAAGAACTCTGGACTGTGAGACTCAAGAAGACTTCCCTGGGTAGAGACATTTCTCTGTCTCTGTGGACAACAGCTCTAGAGAAAGTACATCTGTGTGATCATCACAGAAGGAGGACTTGGAAGCCTGCACCTGATTTTTTTGGATTCTTATAAATATCTTTTTTCCTTCTGATGTGTTTTGTATCCTTTGTTGTAATGATCTCTATCCCTGAGTTATGCTGCTGGGTTGGGTGGGTCATCCTAGCAAATCACTGAACTAAAGTGTAGTCACAGACCCCATGAAACACAGTCCTAGAATAAGGCTACACTAGGTCAGTCTTAACAAAGCTTACAGTTCAAAACCAAACCTCAAAAGGATCAAGCTGTGGCCAAGATGGGATTAACATGGACTGGATTTATCCTCCTGCATTAAAATAACCAGCAAATTCCAGACAAAACATATGAAACAACAGTTTCCAAGGCACTGAATCTCAGATACAAAGAACAGTGATCCCCAAGAATCAGTAAACAAATGAAATGAGCCCTACAACTGCTCCAGCTTACTGCCTTGAGAGTGTCCAGGCAGGGGTGCAGGGAAGGGGAACCCAGGAGCTACCCAGCAGACTCCTTGAACTGAAGAGGTAATGCTGAGAGTTTGGGGAAGTCAAGGTGACTAGAGTTCACACAGAGTACTGCAGGGAAGGAAGCTACAGAGGAAAGAAGCAAGAACTGCAGAAACTCTCCTAACCCCTCCAGACCACATACATTTTTGTTGAGTCTCTGTTTTCCATGGTACTCATTTCATCTTTTCAATATTTAGCCGCCCTTTGGTCTATTCAGGTAAAGTATCAAGTTTTGTACTTCTTCTGCTCTCTCATCACTGGCACATGGCAAGACGTAAGCAAGAAGTTAAGTGGTGAATACATTAGTTAAGCTGGAGAGACAGAGCTAAGAAAAAAGTGGTTGGCAGATGGGAGCCCAGAATGAATTGCCAACATTGGTTTTCAGCTAAACATAACCCACAGCAAAAGAATACACAATCCCACTCTAACGACTGAAATGACATTTGAGGAAATCCCAACTTACTTGAAAACTAGCTGATGGGAGTGAAGTACGTCCGCCTTGGAGAAGGGCAGACTCCGGAGAAGACAGATCTATGAGAGGAAAAAGAAACCACAGTGAATCCTGTCCAAGTTAGCTGTTCCCATCAATCCACAAAATCCACTTATTTTTCTATATGAAAACAGCAGGAACTATTTCTGCTATCTGAGAAGCCATTTCCTTCTCAAAATCCAAAAAAGGAAGCAACGTAACTGCTGACTAGGACCCTTGTACTCTCATGGGTAGGCTTAGGAATTAAAGCATTACTTTAAGATTCACAACTTTGGGCTTCCCTGGTGGCGCAGTGGTTGAGGGTCCGCCTGCCGATGCGGGGGACACGGGTTCGTGCCCCGGTCCAGGAGGATCCCACATGGCACGGAGCGGCTGGGCCCGTGGGCCATGGTCGCTGAGCCTTGCGCGTCCGGAGCCTGTGCTCCACAACGGGAGAGGACACAACAGTGAGAGGCCCGCGTACCGCAAAAAAAACCATAAGATTCACAATTTTGCCCCTAGATACTTACAGTCACATGGATCATACAACTCAATCTACATTCCTCATTAAGTGAGGCAAAATATTTCTGCTGCCTTCTCTGCTACATATACAATAAGAATTAATAATCAGATTACTTTCCAAAAGTCTTCCCATGCCCTTTGAAACGTTGCTGTTAGTACAAATTACATATCACAACGACATATACTTATCTATATTACCTACCTACCAGAGTGTCTAAACTTAAATACACACGGTCAATACTAACTACTGGCAAGAATACAGAGATTAGAACTTTTGTACATTGCTGTGGAGGTAAACATTTACCAATCATTTAGAAAAACTGTTTGGCAGTATATACCAAAGCTATACATACACCTGCCCCATGACTCAGCAATCCCACTCCTGTGCATATATCCAGAGAAATGAGGGGTTATGTCCACCAAAAGACTTCTACAAGACTGTTCACAGCAGGTTTATTTATAATATGCCCAGATTAGAAACAATCCAAATGTCTTTCAGCAGAATGGATAAAGTGTGATATATTCATACAATAGAATATTATTCCACAGTGTAAAAGAATGAGCTCTTGCTTTACCTAACAACACGGATGTATCTCATAAACAATATTGAGCAAAATAAGCCAAACACAAAAGAATGCATACTGGGACTTCCCTGGTGGCACAGTGGTTAAGAATCTGCCTGCCAATGCAGGGGAGACGGGTTCGAGCTCTGGTCCTGGAAGATCCCACATGCCGCTGAGCAACTAAGCCCGTGGGCTACAACTACTGAGCCTGTGTTCTATAGCCCACACGCCACAACTACTGACGCCCGTGTGCCGCAACAAGAGAAGCCACCGCAATGAGAAGCCCGTGCACCTCAACGAAGAGTAGCCTCCACTCGCCACAACTAAAGAAAGCCTATGCGCAGCAATGAAGACCCAACGAGCCAAAAATAATAAATAATTTTTTTTAAAGTAATGCATACCATACGAGTACATTTACAGGCATGCCTCGTTTTATTGTGCTTCACTTTATTTGCACTTCACAGATACCATGTTTTTTTTTTTACAAATTGAAGACTTGTGGCAACCCTATGTCGAGCAAGGCTATCAGCACCATTTTTCCAACAGCATTTGCTCACTTCATGTCTCTGTGTCACATTTCGGTAATTCTCGCAATATTTCAAACTTTTTATTATTACTGTATTTGTTATGGTGATCTATGATCAGTAATTTTTGATGCTACTATTATAAATTGCTGAAGGCTCAGAAGATGTTTAGCGTTTTTTAGCAATAACATAGTTTTAGATTAAGGTATATACATTTTTTTTTACACATAGTGCTATTGCACAATTAATAGACTACAGTATAGTGTAAACATAACTTTTATATGTGCTGGGAAACCAAGAAATTCATGAGATTCAGTTTATTTCAATATCTGATTTACTGCAGTGGTTGGAACTGAACCCACAATATCTCTGAGGTATGCCTGTATATTAAGTACAAAAACTTAGAATAGTGGTTACCTCTGTAGGGTTACTGACTGGGCAGGCACACAAGAGAGACCTCTAGGGCATTAGAAACATTCCATATCTTAGTGTGGGTAGTGGTTACACTGGTATATAATATATAAAAATTAATCAACTGGTATGCTTAAGATCTGTGCACTTAATGTAGTAACTTATACATCAACAAACAAAACAGAAACAAACTTTGCTCTTGGGGAAGTCTATTCAGAGTAATGGTTGATGGGAAAGTCCGATTCTCAGAAAGTAGAGGAAGCAATAAAAGGAACTATTATTCCAGACTTAATTTGACCAGTAATGGAAAACTGTCTTGTAAAAGAAATCTTGAGAAGAAAATGAAGATGTTAGTTGGAGGAAAGTTGAGGAAATGTTGTACATAGGCAGATATGTACCCAAGACTTTAGGAAACCAGAATAAAGAGAAATGTCTTAGGTAAGATGATTTTGATTCCAAGTAACAGAAACCAACAAAACCAACAACAGTAACAGCTATAGAAACCAACTAAGTGCCTGGCAATAGTTAATGCTCAGTAAGTGTTACAAATATTACCATGACTATAAGGGACAGAGGCTCATGAAAGTTAATCCTAACTATACAATTGTGAAAAATCCCAAAAAGAAAAAAAAGGCAAAGCCTTAAAATGAAACCATTTGGGCTGATTTAATTCTGAGGAAGTTAGAATTAAAAAGAATATTTATGGGGCTTCCCTGGTGGCGCAGTGGTTGAGAATCCTCCTGCCGATGCAGGGGACATTGGTTCGTGTCCCGGTCCGGGAAGATCCCACATGCCGCGGAGCGGCTGGGCCCGTGAGCCATGGCCACTGAGCCTGTGCGTCCAGAGCCTGTGCTCCTCAACGGGAGAGGCCACAACAATGAGAGGCCCACGTACCACAAAGAAAAAGAAAAAAAAAAAAGAATATTTATGAAAGATATAAGGGGCAAAGAGCTGAGAAGGGGAGAAGTGATGTCATCAACATGGTGGAATAAGAATTTTCTACCATTTTCCCCACAAAGAACACTGATTTAGACAATCATCCATGGATGAGAGTGTCTTTGTGGAAGTCCAGGAGTCTAGCACAGAAGTTCCAGCACACCACTGGAACAACAACAACAACAAATCCAAGATGGATGCATTGAAGAGGGTAAGAGGAACAGTTTTATTTTACCGGCATCACGCCCAAGGAGGTATAGCTCAGCACCAAGAAGGCCTTCTTGGCCTGTGATTTCTCTCACAGGAAAAAGTGAAAGCGTGTGAGTGTCCAGCTTCCCCAGCAGTATGGGACACCACCAAAGATACCCACTTCTTTCTCACCTCATCCAGAATACTGAGGTGTCCTAAGAGAATGAGGGGAAGAGAGCAGCTGAGAGAACAGCAGTCGGGGCACTTGGAGGGCATATCAAAGGAACATGGATCCTACTAACCACTTCACAGACTCCATCAGGAAGCCTGCCAAAGAGCCACTGCGGATGCTTCACTTGTGGATCTTCCCAACTGCAATGCTCCATGCACCTCTCCTATACACCCTCCCCACAACCTATGGCCAGCTCTCTGTGCACACCCTAATGGTGGCAAGAGGAGCTTTTATAGATAGCTATGAACACACACAGAAAGCCAGCCTGACTCTGCATGATTTGGAGAAAGCAACCAAAAGCACCTGAGCATTCAGCACCACCAAGGAAAAGCAAAGGTGAAGCTGTTAGCACCCAGCCTGGCTTTGCAGGATTAAGAGAAGGCATACAATCTTAAGAATCCTCCTCAAGAGGGAACAAAAAGCATGGAGCAGATGTATGCATAGAAGATCTGAGAAAGCCTCAGAATCCCTAACAGAATTGCTGATGGAGGGTATTTCTCTCCCAAAGCCAATCAGTAAAGACAGGAGGAGGTGATTTCATCAGTGGTGTTTCTATACACTAAAAAGGAAATATCTGCAAAAGAAATAAAGAAAATAATCCCATTTAGAACAGCATCAAAAACAATAAAAAACTTAGAAATAAATTTCACGAAGGAGATGAAAGATCTGTGGAATGAAAACTATAAGTCATTGATGAAAGAATTTGAAGAAGGCACAAATAAATGGAAAGACATCCTGTGTTCATGGATGAGAAGAATTTCTATTGTTAAACTGTCCATACTACTCAAAGTCATCTATAGATTAAATGTAATCCCTATCAAAATTCCAATGGCATTTTTCACAGAAATAGAAAAAAAATTCTAAAATTTGTATGGAATCAATAAAGACCCCTAAAAGCCAAAGCAATCCTGAGAAAGAAAAACAAAGCTGGAGGCATCAAACTATATTATAAAGCTACAGCAGGGCTTCCCTGGTGGCGCAGCGGTTGCGCGTCCGCCTGCCGATGCAGGGGAGCCGGGTTCGCGCCCCGGTCTGGGAGGATCCCACATGCCGCGGAGCGGCTGGGCCCGTGGGCCATGGCCGCTGAGCCTGCGCGTCCGGAGCCTGTCCTCCGCAGCGGGAGAGGCCACAGCAATCAAAACAATATGGTACTGTCATAAAATAGACACAGATATCAATGGAACAGAATTGAGAGCCCAGAAATAAAGTCTCCTATATATGATCAACTAATATTTGACAAAGGACCAAAAATACTTAATGGGGAAAGGACAGTCTCTTCAACAAATGGTGGTGGGAAAACTGGATAATCACATACAAAAGAAGGAAACAGAATCCCTATCTTACACCAATCATGAAAATTAACTTGAAATGTATTAAAGATTTAAACAAGACCTAAAACTGTAAAACTCCTAGAAAACAGGAGGAAAAAGCTACTTGACATAGGTCTTGGCAATGATCTTTTCAATATGACACCAAAAAACTCAAGCAACAAAAGGAAAAAGCAACAAGTGGGACTACATCAAACGAAAAACCTTCTGCACAGCTAAAGAAAGCATCAACAGAATGAAAAGATAAACTATGGAATGGGAGAAAATATTTGCAAATCATATATCTGATAAGAGGTTAATATCCAAAGTGTATAAGGAACTCATACAACTCAATGGCATAAAAACAAATAATACAGTTTAAAAATGGGCAGAGAACCTGAATAGATATTTTTCCAAGGCAGACATACAAATGGCCAGTGTATATGAAAAGGTCCTTGATATCACTAATCATCAGGGAAATGCAAATCAAAACCACAATGAGATATCACCTCAGACCTGTTAGAATGAATATTATCAAAAAGACAAGAGATAAGTGTTGGTGAGCATGTGGAGAAAAAGGAACCTTTGTCCACTGTTGGTGGGAACGTAAATTGGTATAGCCACTATGGAAATATAAATATATACCACATTTTCTTTATCCGTTCATCCACTGATGGACACTTAAGTTGTTTTCATGTCTTGGCTCTTGTAAATAATGCTGCAATGAACATGGGGGTGCAGATATCTGAGATGGTGATTTCATTTCCTTTGGATACATACCCAGAAGTGGGATTGCTGAATCATATGGGAGTTCTAGTTTCAATTTCTTAAGGAATCTCCATATTGTTTTTTATAGTGGGTAAACCAATTTATATTCCCACAAACAGTGGGAATGTACACACACATACACATATATAATGCAATATTATTCAGCCATAAAACGGAAGGAAATCCTGTCATTTGGGATAACATGGATGGACTCTGAAGGCATTATGCTAAGTGAAATAAGAAAGAGGAAGACAAATACTGCATGATCTCATATGTGGAATCTAAAGAGTCCGAACACAGAAACAAAGAGTAGAATGAGGGTTTTCAGGGGCTGGAGCGCAGGGGAAATGGGGAGATTTTGGATAAAGGGTACAAATTTTAAGTTACAAATAAGTTCTGGAGATCTAATGTACAGCATGGCAATTATTGTTAACAATATGGTATTATACACTTGCAAGTTGCTAAGAGAATAAATCTTAAACATTCTCATCACATGCACAGAATAAATCTTAAACATTCTCATCACACGCACACCGCACCAAATATGTGTGGTGACCAATGTGGTTAACTAACCTTACTGTGGTAATCATTTTGCAATATATAGGTGGGTCAAATCATAACACTGGACAACTTAAGCTTACACGTCAGGGTCGATTATATCTCAATAAAGCTGGAAAAAACTTTTCTCAGCAATATTTTGTAGCTTACAGTGTAGAGATCTTGCATATTTTTGTTGGTTTATATTGTTTCATATTTTGGATGCTATCATAAATGGAATTATTATTTTTATTACAATTTCCAATTGTTCATTGGTGATAGAATGAAACACAGTTGATCTTTTCATTAAACTTTTTGTTTTGAGATAATTGTAGATACACATGCAGTTGTGAGAAATAAAACAGAGATTCTTTGTACCTTTAGAAAAAAAGAGCTGAGGACAAATATAAGGTATAGCTCAAACCTAAATAAATAATATAAATAATGTTAAGATTTCTAATGATATTAAACAAATGTGAGAAAAAGGACTGTATGATAGCAGCTAGGTTAAACCAAACCTGACTGCATAGCCATACCTATAGAATGTAAAGACAATGACAATGACAATGCAGAAAGAAGTCTACAGTGACATATCACAGGGCTCTGTCCTTACCCTGACCTGTTGAATGACATGTAGGAAGAAAGAGAAGGAATATTCATTATTTAATAATTTAATATTCATTAAATATGCTAGTGACATAAAGTTGGAAAGGACAGTTAAAACACTCAATAACCAAGTTAATATTAATTATTAATTATTCTGACAAGCTGGAACACTTGGCCAAAAATTTTGAACAATCATAATAAATGTGAAGTCCTGACATTAAGGATAAAAAACAAGTCTATGATACAAGGATGACATAAATCTAGTTCACGGCGGTTTATGTAAAAAAGATCTAGGACTAACAGCATAATATCGCTGATTTTTTAAAAAGCAAATACAATCTGATACTAAACAGCAGAAATATCTAAATCAAAAGAAATAGTATGTCACACTTTAAGGTATTTTTCAAAGTACATCTAAATGACTGTTTAATTTTAGGCAATGCATTTTAAGAAGCATGCTGTCATGCAGTAGAGTTTTTAGAGAAGAGGTCTAGATATATCGCATGGAGACCCATCAAAGGAACTGAGGCTATTTTGCTTTGAGAAGAAAAAGAATTTGTGAGTAGGAGTTGTAACAGCTGAATTCACATATCTGAAAGGCAGCAATGTTAAAGAGAGAGCAGTCTCTTGCTTTTGGGGACTAAGAACTAAAATCAACACAGAAGTTACAGGGAAAGGCACTTCTGCTTCATATAAGGAACTAAAAAAAGAAAACACCAACAAGGGAATAACCTGCACCCAAAATGGAGCTTAATGCCATAATTGTTCAGGCATAGGCTTAACAGATGGTCATCTGCCAGGGATATTTCAGAACTGATTCTTGCATTGAAGAGATGATTACCAAAATTTTTTCTGACTGTAAGATTATCATTCTAATTTTTAATAAATAGAAATCATGTGAGGATCACAGACATTCTGAATCATTACTCCTTTTCATTCCCCAATCCCAAAGCCAAGCAGAATTAACTCTTCCTCCAAGTCTCTCCCTATAATGTAAATAAGAATCTCTCCCTATTATGTAATTGTTTCTATTCTCGATCCTCATATATATAAAGTTCCCTCCTTCCACTTCTTCCAGCTCTGTCAAGTATTTAATCTTCATGTCATGACTGTTCTTTTGCCCCCATTATCCCACTCTCCCCCAAGTCGTCCCCACTACCTTCCATCTCAGGTGCTCATTCCCGTTCCTCTTGGAATCTGGACACCAGGGTTTCCCAAGCAGCGTCCCTCCAGTGGGGTCCTCTCTCTGGAGCCCAGATGTCCGGCACGAGTCTGTGCCCTTACACACAGTGAAGCTGGCTGCCCTAAAAGACACAAGATGGGGTCAGCGGCAACCGTCACAAAATCACACCTCAAGAGTTTTGCACAGTGGCCAAGAGGTCCTTGGAAAAGAGAAGTGCCCGGAGAGAGCAGTAAAGAGGCATGTGGCACTCCCGCTGAACAAAAACAGAATGGAGATCGAGTACTCAGGTTCGGCCCCAGATTCCAAAAAACCCCTGGCGCTTACCCTAGAATCTGGGCAGAGGCGCCCACCTACTCGGACGGTTACCTCGGTGCACACTTGTGGGTTCACACCCCCGCGGGCTCAAGAAGACACACCTGTTGCGGAGCGGAAAAACTGGAAGGTGGGCAAACAGGGCGGGGCTCGGCTCGCGTCCTTCCTCCTAGGCCGGAACAAAAGAACAAAGCCCTCCCAGGGATCGGGGCGGAAGAGTCCCACACTAAAGGAGGAGAGGGGAGCCCCCTTCGAGGACTCCCCAGCTCCCTCTCGCAGAGGCCGCTTCAAGCGGAGAGAGAGAAGGGTGACGTCACGCGGCCAGAGGGGCTGGCGGTTGCCATAGTGATACTTGGGCTTCCCTCCCGCTAGGGCGATTTTCGCACTCTGATCCCGGGTCCAGAAGCTCTGGGACAATCACCAAACCTAGTGAAGGGAGCCGAAGCAGCTGGACTTTGCCCCTCGCCAAGCTCTTTTCACGCCTACAGCCGGCTTCAACGGCCACTTCCGGTGGAGGGAGACGAGAACACCCACCCCCCACCCGCTCGCTATCATTAAACCGCGCCCCGCGGACACATAGGACTACGATTCCCAGAGTGCTCCACGACGCTAAACTCCATTTCCCAGAGGCCCCAACCAACGTATGAGATCCAGTGGAGCGGGGACGAGTGTTCTACCTGCTAGTCGTTTGTTCGTACACGTCTCAGGTAAAAGTATGCGTTAGAGCGGTGACTCGCAAGCGTGTGTGACCGGACTGATTTTAAGAATACACATTTACACACATATATAATTAAAAAATGCGGGCCTTCCCTGGTGGCGCAGTGGTTGAGAGTCCGCCTGCCGATGCAGGGGACACGGGTTCGTGCCCCGGTCCGGGAGGATCCCACGTGCCGCGGAGCGGCTGGGCCTGTGAGCCATGGCCGCTGAGCCTGCGAGTCCGGAGCCTGTGCTCCGCAACGGGAGAGGCCACAACAGTGAGAGGCCCGCGTATCGCAAAAAAAAAAACACAAAAACGCAAACAAGTATTTCTCAATGCATAACTTGCCTTTATTACCTGTCCTGCATTGTATTTAGTGTTCTATCCATTTGTTTAAAAAATTCTGGTCGTGACACATTATATTGACGCTCACCCACGACTTTCAAATGGAGCCCAACGCCAGTCTGTCGGTGTGTTCTTGGGAGAAAAGAATCCAACAGAAATAGGTTGGTTTCTGTATTTTTAAATGTGTGGCCCAAGCACTTTACTGTGCTTCAGTGCATCTCCATATTTGTATAGTGGGGCTAAGGTCAAGTCACTCAGCCTGTTGACTGACAAAACACTAAACTTGGAAATCAGGAAGACATGGCCTAAGTGAAACAGGAATGAAAGCTGTGAGAGAACAGACTGAAATAAAAACACTAGATGAAAAGGGATTAAAACACATGCAAGCATATTTAAAATGCAGGAACATAACTAAAATCGTACTGGAGAAGAATTTAATTAATGCTATGGAAAAGTGAATCGGTTATGTTTAGGATATTCTTTTAAAGCTGCATGGTTCAAAAGAAAAAGTTGAATGAAATAGAAGAAAGTGATAGATAGATATAAAGGACTGAGGATGGAAAGCCAACATGTGGATGATTGCCCATCAGGAAGGAGAGACCACATGAAATCAGCTATCATTTAACACTTTCCATGTGCCAGGCAGTGTTCTAAGTGCTTTACACCTGACTTATTTAATTCTTAAAACAATCTAATGAAGTTGTTCATTATTATTCCTTCTTTACTACAAAGGAAACTAAGGCACAGATGAGTTGAGTAACCTGCCCAAGGTGACATAACCAATAAATGGGGGAGCTAAGACTTGAATGTAGTACTTTGGTCCCAAGCTCCCACTTTTAATCTTTAACACTAGAATCCCTAGTAAAGAGATGAACAATTTCCTAAGTTTAAGAAAGAATGCATCTCTCATTCATTGCTAGTGGGAGTGCAAGATGGTACAGCTACTTTAGAGGACAGTTTGGCAGTTTCTTTCGAAACTAAGCACACTCCTACAATATGATCCAGCAATTGTACTCCTTGGTATTTACCTAAATGAGTTGAAAACTTATGCGCACACGAAAACCTAATTGCCGAAACTTGGAAGCAACCAAGATGTTCTTCAGTAGGCGAATGGCTAAACTGCGGTACATCCATACAATGTAATATTATTCAGCAATGAAAGGAAATGAACAATCAAGCTACCAAAAACACCCACAAAGGAACATTAAATGCAAATTGCTGAGTGAAAGAAGCTAATGTGAAAAGGCTACATACTGTACGATTCGAACTATATAACATTCTGGAAAAGTCAAAACTATGGAGACAGCAAAGATCAGTGGTTGCTCGGGGTTTGGGGAAGGGAAGGAGGGATGAATGGTTGTAGCACAGGGGATTTTTAGGGCAGTGAAATTATTTTGTATGATATTGTAATGGTGGCTCTATGTCATTATACATTTGTCAAACCCCATAGAATGTCAGACACACAGAGTGAACCCTTAATATAAACTATGGTCTTTAGTCAATAATAATTTATCAATATTTGCTCGTCAGTTGTAACAAATGCACCATACTAATGCAAGAATGTTAATAGGGAAAACTAGGGGGAGGGGCAGTGGTGAGAGTATATGGGGTTTTTCTGTAAACCTAAAACTTTTTTTAAAGTGTATTAATTTAAAAAATATATAAATGTTAAAGGTGCTTCTGTTAAGGTCTCAGCAGGAAATGAGGGATGTGTAGTTAGAAACTGGAAGAAAACTGATTCTTGTTGTAAAGTGGCAGAACTTGGCTGAATTGTGTTCTGCAGTTGGGTGAAAAACAACTTGTAAGTAATGAACTTGAATATTTAGCTGAGGAGATTTCCAAGCAGAGTGGAAAGTGCATCCTGGTTTCTGTGTGCTATTTATAGCAAAATATGTGAGGAGAGAGACAAATTGAGAAAAGAACTGTTAAGCAAAAGGAGCGATTTTTTGATGGTTTGGAAAATTTTCAGCTACACCTTATACAAACGAGGCTTTGGATACAAATTGAAATACATATGTATCGAAAAAACGTATATATATGTAAAATTTCTGTCCTCAGTGACTTCTCTTTGTAGTTTTAGCAACTGGGTGTACACATTAAAAAAGTAAGCAACCATAGCAAGCAGCATATAGATACTCCCTGAGTGTATATGCAAAATATTGAGTACCTACTATGTGCCAAACACTAATAAGAAACACTCTCTGCATATAAGGTATAATCTAGTGAATAAAAGCCTAAATTTCTTGAGTTTTTACTTGGTTCCTAGCTCTAGGTACTTTATTTGAATCAACTCATTTAAGTAACTCAGGTTACCAAATAGAGAACAGAAAAGGATGGAAATTCACAGAAAACGCATAGTTTAATAATTTAAGATACAACCCTACCTTAATCATGTATCTTTTTGCACAATGGCCATAATTTTGGTAATAACCAGATTTTTTTACTCAAGAAATACATAATGAATATCTTAGTATGTCATCAATAAATATTCATGCATTACATGCCTTTTAATGGCAGCAAAAGTATTGCATCATATTGATGAATAATTTTTTAAAAGAAAAATATTTACCACAGCTTAACAGATACACACAAAAAACATATGAAAGCGAACCACTCAATGCATTTACACAAAGCAAACACACCCATGTACCCAGCACCCAATTTGAGAACCAAAATCATTATCAGAATCCCAGAAACTTCTTCCAAGGGTAGTGGGACCTCCCAGTCACTACCTACCAAGGGTAATCATTACCCTGATTTCTACTGTACAAGGAACATTAATTTCACCTGTTTTTGAACTTTCAGAAGTTGGAATGCACTATAATATGTGTTTTTTGTCTGGCTTTTTCCACTCAATATTAGTTAGTGAGATTTAATCCATTTGGTTGTGTGTACTTGTAATTCATTCACTCTCGTGGTGTGGTATTACATTGGGAAAACCTCTCAATATGTCTTTTCTTCTGTAGATGGACATTTGGGTTGTTTCCAGTTTCAGCCTAAAATAATAACTAGACTACTTTGTGTTTCTTACAACTCAACCCTGCCTCTTCCTTTACTGAGATCCATTCTGATATGTTTAAAATTTTTTTCAGTGCAGTAGAAGTTGCAGCTGTGTCCAGTCCTTGTTCCCTGTTACCCTAAAACAAACACCTGTTGATAAATAATTTTGGTTCAAATGCATCACTAATTGCTTTCTGTTTTGTATATATATATATATATATAATATATATATGCATATATAAAATTTATTTATTTATTTTTATTTTTGGCTGCCTTGGGTCTTTGTTGCTGCGCGCGGGCTTTTCTCTAGTTGCGGCGAGCGAGGGCCACTCTTTGTTGCGGTTCCCGGGCTTCTCATTGGGTGGCCTCTCGCTGCAGTGCACGGGCTCCAGGCGCGTGGGCTTCAATAGTTGTGGCACTCAGGCTCAGTAGTTGTGGCTCACGGGCTCCAGAGCGCAGGCCCAGTAGTTGTGGTGCATGGGCCCATTTCCTCCGCGGCATGTGGGATCTGCCCGGACCAGGGCTCGAACCCGTGTCCCCTGCACTGGCAGGCGGATTCCCAACCACTGCGCAACCAGGGAAGTACCTGTATATATTTTTTAAGCACAAAAGGTTTTCTGTGGTATGTAACTTCAGGCAAAACTAGCGTTCCAAATGACTTCAGGAAAAAAATATATATATGCTTGATAAAAATCTATACATCAGATAAAGTGATATGTATAAATTATGGACAGCAATCTTTTATAGCATAATTTCTATCAAAACTGCTTCATGCCTATCCTGTCAGAGCAGGTCGTCTCCCATAAAACCACTGGACATCTTACGTCTCTCTCTCTTCATCTCACTCTCTTCTCTACCTCTCCTTCTCCCTCTCCCTTCTCGTCCCTCTTCCTCACTTCTCTGTTTAGGCAACGTAATTTCTCTGTTTGTGATCGTCTTCCTCTTTTCTTAAATCATTAGTAAATAATACCAAGAAGTAGACAAAAGCCAATTACAGTAATGTTTGCACTGGACAGGCTCAGGAAAACACGTGACCCTCAGTTTTGACTCAGATGGAAAAGTAAGAATGGGGAAAGGAAACATTTGCGTTGGTTAAATTTCGAGAACATGAACTCCTGTCTTGGCCAAAAATCAAACTAGGATCTTCCTTTTAGAAGGTAGTCAGGTTCCAGGGGCGACAGGAACTCACGAACCATCTATAAATTTTGTTCTTAACGTGACAGGAGCGTGGAAACACACTGTGAAATGCAAAGCACAGTGCAAACACAATGGGATTTATGTTCCCTTAGGATTGATGTGGGCTAGGCACTTGGGGACACCAGAGCAAGGGGATGCAAGGAGGCTTTTCTGCATCATTTCCCTCGCCCTTTACTCAGGACGCAAGTCATCGAACTAAGTTCCTCTCTGAAAGCCACTAGCCACTAGCTCTTCAAGGAGCTTCAGTGCCTGAAAGTTCCAAACAAAAGCTACACGCATCAGGCCTAAAACTAGGATGACAGTCTGATTCCACTTCGTTGGGAGGTTAGTTTGGTTCCAGGTGAGGACATTACAGAGGCCTCAAGTTGTCTGGAAAACCTATTGCTGATGCGGTGAGGACACCCCCTTTTAGTGCTTTCGACTCCCGCAGTTGCCCAGCGAGGTTGACCTCCATGCCAAACTTGCACTTCACCTGAGGGTTTCTATCCAATTTGCAGACTGCGTTTTCTTGCACTCCAGCTCATTTTTATCCTTTCTTCCCTTTTTGCCCTTACCTTACATCAGCCAGTGAAATTTCTATTTAAGGATTTAACAGCATCTATAATTGTATGAGTAGTCGTGGCCGAGTGGTTAAGGCGATGGACTAGAAATCCATTGGGGTTTCCCCGCGCAGGTTCGAATCCTGCCGACTACGTTGGCTTTGGCGAGCGAAATACGAAGGTTATCACCTGAACGTATGGGTTTAGATAGGAACTGGGGCGCTGGTTCCTTTTTGTCTTTTACCGTAAGGTTCTCACATAGCGCCACCGCCGTCCGCCCCACTGTGCTGCCTGTTCTGGGAAGTGAGAGACGGACTGGAGTGGACTCAAGGCTAGACTTGGACAGTTTCGGCTCGGACACTGAATCGCATAATGTATGCTTGATAGCAGGAAACGTAGCCTGCACAGTGACGTAATAAAGACAACAGTGAGCAACTGTATGGAGATTCCTCCAGAGTAGCATACTGTGTTTTCCACATTAGTGCAGTAGTGTATATCTCTACCTGTCATGCTGGAGACCATGGTTCAATTCCGCTACACGTTGGCCATTGTCTCTCTTCTAGTTAACCACCAAGGACTGGGGTTCAGGAAGTAACATGAAGAGAGGATGGCCTCTCCACAATTACAAAGTGATCCAGCCGGTTTAGTGACAAGTGAAGATTACATCTTGATGTGATGTAAATATATACTATTATGTGTACATATGTACTTTAAAATATATGCATATATACACATTTAAGAGTATATATTTTAAAAGCATATATATGTGTGTGTGTACTTTTCTCTCATGTACATGACAGAGAGAAAAGGAAAAGAAAATGCAGTAATATGCTAAATATGCTAACATTTGGGGACTGGGATAGTCAGGAATTCTCTGTATTCTTGTAACTTTTCTGTCAGTCTGAAATTATTTCAAAATTAAATTATTTTAAAATAAAAAGTTAAAAGAAAAAAGACTAATAAAACTATAAATGAAAAATATATTCATTGACATTTAAAAGAAGAGATATGCAATTTGAACCATAGATATAATAGAGATAAGAAGTAAATTAATGAATAAGAGTTTAGAATTGATGAAGGAATGGGATGCAGACTGCTACAGTGAGCAAGAAAATTCATAACACATGAGAAAAGCTAAATAGAAAGTGCATGCCTAAAACAGTATTGTTCAATAATGACTACATTTTGGGATATGAAAATAAGATGGTACAGCAATAACATGTATGATGGGAAGGTGTGGCCATAATCCAAATTATTCTATGCTCCTTTATAATAATGAATAAGGTTAGAATCAGATGTTCACTCAAAACATGATACATACTTTGGACCAATTGCTGAATGGATGAGTCTTAAAATCAGTATTTTTGTGGGCCATGTTCAAAGCCAAACAGCTTTTCTTTTTAATGAAGGAACATCCTTCCAAAATATAAGAATAAATTTGAAATTTTAATTTAGAATTAATTTTTAACATTTTATCAAATTTTGGTAGTCGAATTTAAGTTAATATTATTATGCAGCACTGCCAGACACTAGATTATTTCTTCAGTAATTCTATTGCACAGTTGAGTGATCAAAGTCCATTCCTTTTCAACTAACATTGAATCTCACTTGTCTCTAACTATTACTTCTTTTCATCATAGACAAAATATTCTTTTTTATTTTTTACAGAGGAAAAAATGGTTGATCATAGATAAGAACTTAAAGGCATGGATGAGCAATCAACACAGGCAGGGCTTGAAGGGCCACATCCTTGAGAGAAGGGAAACACATGATATGAGTTGCACAAGAGCTTGCCCTCGAGGGACATGTTCTATTTTGCAGCATTTTAGAATAGACTCCAAGTGGAAAGAAGCAGTTGCCCTGGACTGAGGAGACACTCGTCAGTGTTTGGCTACCAAAATCCATAGGACCTGAGGGTCAAAATTCAGATAATGAGGGAACCACAGAGAAGGAGCTCAAATTTCCATGTATAAATTCTCCTTACAGCATTGGCTAATTCCTAAATTGCACACACACAGGAAGATGTTCCAAAACTCTGTAGGAAAGAGCAGCTGGATGGCTAATGATCTGTAGAGATTCAGCAGCTGCTTAGTTCTGGATAAACAGAGGTTCATACCTTTCCCAGTTGGAGGGAACCCGATTAACACTATCAGCTGTCATTTGAGACTTCAGAAGCATACCTCTTAAGCAGTAAGTGACAAACCCAGCTGTAAGGACCAAACAAGAAGAGCAAGGGCTATGTCTTCAGAGTAAAGAAAAACTAAATAGACCTACCATAACAAAGGCTCAATCTTTGTATATTGCAGAAAGACTACCAGAAAACTCTGAATGTTTGGAAGGAAAGCAATACATGTCTATATAATCCATGGATCAATGAAGAAAACACAATAGAAGTTTTAAAATACTTTGAGCTGAATGATAATGAAAATATGACACATCATAATTTGTCTAATGTAGCTAAAGCTATTTTTAGAGGGAAATTTTTGTCTTTAGTTGCATGTATTAGAACAAGGGAAAGGTTGGAAGTCAGTGATCTAACTCAAGAAGCTATAAAAAAACTGGGAACTTAAATGCAAAAAGTAGAAGGAACTATTAAAATAAGTGCAGAAATCAATAAATGGAAAGCAGACAATACATCAGAGAAAATCAACAAAGTAAAAGGTTGGTTCTTTGAAAAAATTGATGAAATAGATAAACCCCAAACAAGAATAACTAATTTAAAAAAAGTGTAAGTTAAAACACAAAATACCACAACAGGAAGGAAATAGCTGATATTCATATATATCCTAGATATATTTTAAAAACAAGAATGGTATCATAAACATCTTTATGTCAATATACATGAAGCAGTTAATAAAATGGATGCATTCTTTGAAAAATACAGTATACCACAAGGGACACAGAAAGCAATAGGAAATCTGAATTGTCTCATGCCTATTAAAAAATTAAATCCATAATTTAAAAAGTCACTCCTATAAACCTCCAGGCCCAGGTAGAATCTCTTGTGAATTCTTCTGTACAAATAAGAGATAAATAATATCAATCTTACAGAAACCCTTTCAGAGAATAGAAAATATTCTATATCTTGATCATGGTGATTATTACACAAGTATATGCATAAGTAAAAATTCATCAAACTGTATAATTAAGATTTGTGGTCTCTTCAGTATGCAAATTACACCTAAATTTAGAAAATGAGAAAAATTAAAGCAAAGTAAGGATGGTTTAACTCAAACAAAAGTAAGGAGAATTCCTCACTTGCAGCTGTGCATTACAAGACATAATAAAAGGTATTCTTTGGTTAAAGAAAAATAAAGGATTTGAAAATTGGAATTAATAGGTGAATTAACATAGTAGCTGGTTTCATGGTCAGTATACGACATATCAAATGTGTTAATATGTACCAACAACAAACAATTGGAAATTAAAAATTTAAAGTTTCCATTTCAATAGCATCAAAAACAACAACTGTTTAAGAGTAAATATAATAAAAGTAAATTTAATAAAATAAAAATATAAGTAAAAATCAATCCAAAGAGAAGTAAAATAATATAAATACTTTCAATCTAAAAGGGGTTAAGAAAGCAGAATTAGAGAACAAGAACATACTGGCAAAATTAAAAGAAGAGCAAGATGGTAGACTTAAACTTAACTAAATAAATATTTATCTTGAATGTAAGTAGACTAAATATTTCAATTAAAAAAGGAAGATTGTCACACTGGAAAAAATTTACCCTGAACTACATGTTCTTTATATGGCATACAGTTTAACATATTGGTTTAAAAAAAAAAAAGGATTAAAGTAAAAGAATGTACAAGACATATCAGAACAAGTAACCAAAAAAGACAGACCAGAACCATTTTAGTGATAATGTGGTATTTGTAGACTCTCAAGAAAGTAGCATTACTAGAAATAATGAGGCTATTTCTTAACCTCCAGGGTCAATTTAGTAAAAAGATATAACAAGTTTATATGCACATAATAACAGCTTCAAAGTATAGGAAACAAAAGATTGGCAGAGCTAAATGGAGAAATACAAAAATCCATAATTATAGTTGAATATTTTAACACTTCTATAGAAATAACTACTGCAACAAACAGGCAAAAATTTAGTCAGAAAATTTTAAGCAATAGGATTAATACTATACCCAACTGAAGAATATCTCTGTTTTTGAGGTATACATGAAACATTTAACAAAATCACCAAATGCTAAGTATAATGCAGGTGTCAACAAATTTCAGAAGATTGAGATCACACAGAATATGTTCTCTGAGCACAGTACAACTAAATAAAAATCAATATCAATAGCATAGATAAATAGAAAATTCCTAAATGTTGCAATATTAAGTAATACAGTGCTAAATAAACCCATGGGTCAAATAAGGTTTTTAAAACTATACAATATTTTTAACTGAATGATAATGAAAATAAGACATATCACAACTTGTGACATGAAGCCAAAACAGTGCTTAAAGTCGAATTTTTAGCTCCAGATTCACATACTAAAAAGAGGGAAAATTGAAATTTAATGATCTAAGCTTTCATCTCAAGAACCTAGCTTAAAAATATAGCTAGGTTTTAGAGTTTAAAAAATTAAACTCTAAAAGTTAGAAGGAAAGAGATAATAAGAGCTGTAATCACTGAAAAAGGAAAAATAGACAAAATCAACAAAGCAAAAATTCGCTTGTTAGTAAAATTGCTACCCCAAATTGACTGATTTTTTTTCAAGAAACAAAGAAAAAATAACAAGGATAAAAAGAGGACAACGTTAAAGATCTTACTGATATCAAATTAGAGTCAGAGGATAAAATGAATAGTTTGGGGGAATAACTTTGACAATAGAAGATAAATTACAGGTTTCTATATAAACACAACTTACCACAGCAGACACAAGAAGAAATGAAAAGTTTAAATAGTCTGAAGTTCATTAAAGAACTTAAAAATTATAATTACCTTCTTTATTAGTTTACTATGGTTGCCATGACAGAATACCACAGATCAAGTGGCTTAAGCAACAGAAATTAATTTTCTCACAGTTCTGGAGGCTGGAAGTCCAAGATCAAGGTGTCCACAGGTTTGGTTTCTCCTGAGGCCTCTTCCCTTGGCTTGCAGATAGTGACCTTCTCTCTGTATCCTCACCTGGTCTTTCCTCTGTGCTTGCTTATCCCTGGCATCTCTTTGTGTGCCCAAATTTCCTCTTCTTATAAGGATACTAGTCAGGCTAAATAAGTGCCCATTTTAACAGCCTCATTTTCACTTAAATTAACTTAATTCCCAACTCTTTTTATGAGGCCGGCAAAATCTTCATACTAAAATCTGACAAGGATGTTACTAGAGAGGAAAGTGCAGGTCAAACTTTGTGTTAAACATTCTAGATGCAAAACCACTAAACAAAATAATAGCCATCAGATCCAGTAATATATAGAGAGAAGAGTCAAAGTGAAAAGGTAATGCTTGTTTTAGTAATATGAAATTTGTTTTATATATAAAAAATCAATCACTTTAAATTTATTACAAAATGTAAGAGAAAAAACAAAAGATCATATTAGTAGATGCAAGAAAAACATTTGAAAAAATTAAATGCCAATCATTAAAAATTTCCAGCAGTCTACGAATAGAAAGGAGATTTCTTAATCCCATGATGCATATATACAAAATCCTACATCTATCATCCTAATTATGGTAAATATTTGACACTTTCTCCCAGTTACTGGGACCAGGACAATCAGGACCACTATCACCACTGCTATTCAACATTGTATTGGGGGTCTTAGGCCATGAAATAAAATAAGACAAAGAATTAAAAGATATTAAGATTGGAAATGAAGAAATAGGACTGTCATCATTTGCAGATGATATCATTAGGTGCTTGGAAAATCCCCCCAGATATACAAATTATTAGAATTAATAAGTAAAAATAGCAAATTTACTGGATACAAAACCCCATATTCAAATATATGTTGTATTCATATATACTGGCAAAAATAGACAACTTTTTTGTCATTTACAATAGCAAAGAAAACTACCAATATCCTAATAATAAATACAATAATAAATGTAATAAAATTGTGTAAGAGTGCTATATTAAAAACTCCAAATCACTGTGCAGAGAATTTTTAGTAATACCTAAATAAATGAAAAGATACATCATATTCATTGATTGAAAGGCTCAGATTCAATGTATTTGAAATAAAATGCTCAAAGAGTACTTCTGATAGAATTGACAAACTGTTTCTAAAATATATGTGCAGGTGGAAAGGACCTAGAATAGTAAAGGAAATCTTGCAAAGGAAGAACAAATCTGGAGGACTTTTACTACCACATAACAAGACTTATTCTAAAGCTATGGTGATTAATAAAATATACTATTTATGTAAAGGTAAAGAAAGAGATCATTGGAACAAAATAGATATGCTGATACAAAACCACATACATATAACAAAGTGTCACTGCAACTCAAAGGGGAAAATGATAGATTTTTCAAAAGATGGTTCTGGGTCAACTGGATATACAAAGGAAAACAATGTGGACATTGGCCTCTTCTGTAAACTATTCCCTAAATTAATTCAAGATGAATTAAAGCCCTAAATGTGCAAGGTAAAATAATAAAATTTACAGAGGAAAACAGGAGACTATCTTCATGAACTTTGGGTTGCCAAGGATTTCCTGTATAATAAGCACAAAAAGCAATAACCATAAAAGATAGGTAAATTAGACTTTTTTAAACTTAAGAATTTCAGTACATCCAAAGACACCATTAACAATGTGAAAAGGCACAGAGTGGGAGATGTTTTTAATAAGTATATCTGACAAAAGATTTATGTCTAGACTGTATACAGAACTCCTTAAAATCAGTAAGAAAAAAAGACAATAGGTAATAAATCAGATGGTGGGAATCTGGGTGGTATCTCTTGTGATGATGGCTGATAAGCTGGTCACTGTGGGGGTCCTCTTTCAAGGACAGTGTCAATCAGCTCCCTCTCAGCGCAATACTGACACATTATTTTTAATCCTCTGGGAAGAGCCTCCATTTTTGACAGAACATTTCCGCTTCAGTGTCTGTACAGGATATAGTAGATGGCCAGTAATCATCTATTTCCATCTCTCCCAAGTGAACCTTCCTGTACTACAGAGGCTAGAAGGTTAAAACTACATTTTCCTAGCTCCCTTGCAGCTAGGTGTGATTTAAGCTTTTTCTGGGAGTTTTTCTAAGGTGGACATAAGGCACCTTCTAATTCAGTTGTTTTGTGCTAACAAGCATTGTCATGGATAAATTGGGATAGTCTGCAGAGGAACACAGGTGAGGGGCGTCAGTTGTTTTGCTAATTCACATCTAGGAGCATGGCACACTCCAGAACATGGAATTCTCAAAGTGTGGTCCCCAAACCAACACCAGCAGCAACATTTGGCACCTTGCCTAGAAAGGTAAATTGCTTTCTGACTGTTCTGTGTTTGTCTATTTGTTACCCATTAACCACAGGTCCAAATTAACCACCAGAGTTGTTTACATTTCCTGCTACCACCTCATTTATCTAGCTCTCACACATCAAGCCAATATTTCTCCTGCCCTAAATAAGCCCAGGGCCAGGTACCAGATAACTAGGGACAGGCCCTATGCCTCCAAACTCCCCGGATTATTAAAATGATCTAATCCTAAACTGTTTACTCTGACTTGCCTTTCCTTTCCTATGGAAATCCCAATAAAGTCTGTAACTTGTGCCTTCCTCTTGCTCTTTTCTGCCTCCTGACCAACACTGGTACTTCCCCCTGTGGCCCTGAGTAGTTTCTAGAGGAACTGTTTCTAGGGAAACTGTAACATCAAACCTCTCTTTAGTGGCATTGGCCTCTCCTTGTCTTCTCTCACTCACCTTTGTAAATTAAGACCTGGCTGACTTGCTTTCTGTCATGATGGATAGCTTTCATACTAAATTTTGAGAGCAACTTTCCTAGAGAGAACACTGCTGTTGCAGAAGCCTACAGATATCTGCACTACAGTTCAGGCAATAGACCCCTGAAATCAACGATTCCAGCGGCAGCATTTTGATTTCCTATTTTCTTCATTGTAGACAATGGCAACCTCTTTGGGAGACTATTACTGCAGGGTTGTTTTGGGAATCATTTCTGCAGGGGTAAATTAGAGCTGGCACCTCCCTTCATCCCTCTGTGCCAAAAATTTTGTAAGCTTCTGTGTTCTTATTAATCCCCCTTTTGCTTAAAATAGCTTGAGAGTTTTTGTTTCTTAATTTTTGACATATAATATAACACAATATTAATGGAAAAGTACATAACCCATAATTTACGGCTCAAGAAATTTCCACAAAGTGAACACATATGTAGACAGCACCCAGAATGAGAAACAGAACCATTCCCAGCATCTCCAACAGCGCCTCTCATGGCCTTTCTCTGCTTTCAACGATCACCTTTCTGATTTCTAACACCAAAGATTTGTTTTGCCTGTTTTGAACTATATATAAATAAAATAATGAGCTATGTATGCCTTTATGTCTGGCATCACTCCAATACTATGTTGTGAGATTCTCCCAATTTGTGTGCAGTTGAAATCATTTATTCTCATTGCTCTACTATTCCTTTGTATCAAAAGCAATTATTTATCTTTTCTATTGCTGATGGACTTTGGATTGTTTCCAGTTTGGGACTAAAATGGGTAGAACGATTTTGTTTCATGAAGCCGAACTCAGATTCACTTCTTTTATCTGAATCGATTCTGCCAGGCTATCCTTTTTTTTTTCAGTCCATACATATTAATGGAGAGAAAAATAAACAAGGTTGAAACTTACAAGGATCTCTATTTTATTGTAAGTGAAAATGATTAAATTCAGTTCATCTTGATTGCAGTCAATTTGGGGGGGGGCTCAGATTTTTTTAAAGCATGAACCGTTCTCTCATTTCTTCAGTATTTAACTCCCTTCAAACTAGAGTCCCAAAGGAATTTACCTACAATGTTATAGGCTTGTTAAAAATGTGTAGACCAAATTAAAGCGCTGTGATATGACTAAATATGACAACATCTTTATCACAACTTATATTTTACTTTAAATTTGCAATTAGTTATGTTATAACTTGCCATGATTTTTGAAGAATGTTTATGTGATTTTCATTTTGATAGGAAAGACAGTTCAAATAATAGGCTGCTTAGCTAAATATGGAATCTGGCTTCTCTACCCAAAACTCGGCTTAATACTCAGAGCAGACTCCCTTCCTTCCATTAAACCATGAGGTTTCTTAGAGTTGATTTTATTTCGGTGAAAAACAGTCTCTCCTCATCCCCGCATCCGCTTCACTCTTCTCTTCACCACTCTGCTCCCTCCGCCTCTTCTGTTTGGACCGCTTGACAGATCCTTCTGTCTTCGGTTTCTCCTCCAGCCTTTCGTTGTCTTCCCCCTTGTCCTCGTCCGTCTTCTTCTAAAAATTAGATTAAGACCTCCTAAGCAGGCTAGACAAAAATCAGTTTCAGGACTTGGGAAAACATTGTGACTGAGAAACTAAGGTCGAAATATAAGGAGAAAAACAAAAACACAACAACCTGTTGCGGTTAACTTTAGAAAGAAATGGCCCCTGCGCCGGTCAAAAATCAAACCAGATTATGAGCCTAAAGCCTTAGCAATATCATGGCGAGGCAGCTTTCCACGTCATTTTTCGCGCGGTCCACCTGGGACACAAATCAGCGGAAGCAATTTTCTGCCTGGAACCCACTTGGCACAGCGGCCTTCATCCCGGAGCAGGCCCTTGGAAGCCCGAACATCCCGGACTAGAAAACGGTTAGGTCCTGACTCTCCCTTGATACGGGCTAGGTTTGGTGCCAGTGCATGGGGATTGCAGACGCTCCCCAGAGGCTGCGCCCCGGAGTGTTATTTGAAGTTTGCTGGTAACGCTAATGCTCACGCGGTGAGGGCTCTATCTCATTCCGGTGTTCTTGATTCCAGGGGGTGTCCGAGGTTGGCCTCTCTTCCTGATTCTCGTTTCACCTCAGCGTTTCCGCTCAGCTCACCAAGGACACGTGTTTGTACCTGCCACGTGATTCCTGTCACTCCACTTTCGCTTGGCAGATGTAGTCGTGGCCGAGTGGTTAAGGCGGTGGACTAGAAATCCGTTGGGGTCTCCCCGCGCAGGTTCGAATCCTGCCGACTACGGTAAGGTTTTTTTTCCTCCCTAAATTTATACTTAACCTCTTCAACTGATCAGTTTGATAATCTGAAGTTACCCAGAAAGGAACTCGCTAACCGTTTCTCACCACAATAACGCAGGCTTCTAGACTAAACTTGTCCCGCTCCGGCTCGGACATCACTCAAAACGCACGCAGCTCCTGTCCTGCGATGATTAAAACAACAGCAACCCCAAGCCTTTCTTTGAGCGAAACGCTCAAACCCCCACCTCAGATTTTCTTGTCCACGGAATTACGCCCTATTTGAGAGAACACACACACAAAATATATCTCGCTTAGAAAAGTACACTTCATGAAATCCTGACTCACTGCTCCGTTTGCAGGGAGTCAAATCTGAGATATTCTATTTATGATTCTAGTAAGAATCGTCACACCAGCAAGCAAACCAACATTATCTCGTAGATGGCCCAGCCCAGGAGCCTGTGATACAGGTGAAACAAGAGGTACTCTTCGCTAGGTGCTTTTTTTTTAGTATAGTGGTGTGTGCGCTGGTCTGTTACCTGCAATACAGGGGCTCGGTTCCCAGACAGGATATTTAAGTCATCTTTCTGAATTTTGTGGCTCTGACAACCGATTCTTGTTCTTCCACTCAAATGTTAAGTTTCTTCTTCTTTTAACTTATTGTTTTCAAGACAACTAAATGTAATGAAAAAGAACCGAGCAGAATAAATCATGTGATGAGTAACACAAAAGGAAACTCGTAACGTGACAGGGGAGAAACTTGTCAGATACCTCCTTAATCAGTTGATCATAGTTAGTATTTCAAGTATTAGGACATTCAACATCATGTGCCTCTCTATATGATGTAATGCACAGGACACAACCTCACTAGTGTGGTATTCGTGCTGAAAACGCATTATCTGAATTTAACTCTCAGGAAACAACAGATGAATTCAAAGTGAGGGGGCATTCTACAAAATATCTGACCTGATTTTTCAAAATGTAAATGAAATGAAAAACAAAGCAAGATTGAGGAACTCAATCCAGATTAAAGGACTAAAGAGACATATCAGCTGAATGTAATGTATTTTTCTTGAAATAAAGGATTCACACTATTGGAAAAACATTAACAAGGTGTGTAGATTAAATGAGTTTCAACCCTGATTTTATAATTATTCTATGGTTAGGAAGGAGAAGGTCCATGTTTTAAGAAAATACATAATGAAGTATTTAAGGTAAAGGGACACGTTGTCTAAAATTCACTCAATAGTTAAGAAAAAAGTTATACATATGTAAATCTGTCTATATCTATCAAGATAAAGCACATATGATAAATGGTTAACATTTGGAGAATCTAGGTAAAAGATTTATGAAAATTCTCTGTACTACCCTTGCAATTTTTTCATAAATTTGAAATTATATCAAAATAAGTTTAAAAAGGAAAAGAAACAGATAGAACAATAACAAAAATACACCCATGGAAATTAAACCCCAAATACAGTTTGAACATTAAGTGTAACATAGGTGATGAGGAAACTATTAAATATAATATTAGACCTGATGGAAGAATAGTATGCAAAATTCTATAGCAAGCAAGGCAATAAACATTTTTAACGATGACTGATATTTAAGATATAGGTACAAGATGGAAGTATTACACAGTAGTATTATGCATGGTTGGAGGGTGTGAATATAATAAAATAATTTTGGGGTCTAATGGTTTTGAATCAGGTGAAAATGAAAAGTGCATTTACATCAGCTTTTCTGTGACATCACCATCAAAGTTCATAATTAAGAAACACCTGTCTAGACTGTAAAAATAAACCTAAAATTTAATCAACATTTTAATTTAAATATTAATTATTACCATTATGTTATTTAAATGTTAGTGTTTATTAAAACTATTAGGTATAAAATAAGCTACCAAGCTATATCATACAACATGGGGAGTATAGCCAATATTTTATTATAAGTGGGGTATAACCTTTAAAAATTGTGAATCACTCTATTGTATGCCTGTAACTTATATAATATTGTATAGCATCTATACTTCAATTTAAAAATTAAATTTAATTTTAAAAACAAAACAAAACAAAATGTTAGTGGTTAAAATATTAAAACGTGATACTGTGTAACAGAGTTATTCACTAAATTATTTCTTCAGTCACTCTACTTCACATTTGAAGTAATATGTAGATGCCCACTTTCAGCTAAGCTTAACTATTATTTGTCTGTGTTTCTTCTTTCATTATAGACCACATACAAAATGTATGTGTGTATAACAAGTGGAAATTAAAATTCAAATATTCCATTTGCAGCAAAAACGTAAATGTCTAGGAATAAATCTAACAGAAGATGTGCAAGAAATCTATATTAAAAACTACAAACTATTGCTGGTGGAAGTTAAATGGAGGAAAGTACTATGTTTATTTTTCTGGAAGACTCAATCTTGTCAAAATGACAACTATTTCCACATTGATCAACAGATTCCATGAAATCCCAATCAGCCTCCAAATATGTATTTTATGGAAGTTAACTCAGAGTTTCAAAAACACATTTGGAAATGTAGAGCAAATTAAAAAACAAGAAAATATTGAAGATAGCAAAATTGGAGGAATTACACTATATATATATCAAGACATATGTAATTACTTATAAATCTACAGTAATTAAAACGGTAAGCTATTGGTTATTATATATAAGTAAGTACAAAAACATTATCTTCATCTCTGTATCAACTTGGCCAGGTTGAACTACATTCCCCGGAATTCCTTTTCCTGTGTGTTTCTGGTTGGATGGTCCCCAAGAGATATTCTTGTAGGAAATTTGGAGGGAGAAAGTCAAATCGAAGCCATTCTGTAGCTCACATTAACTCATCTGCTGACTTGTCATGTGGCAACATTTGGGCCTGCAGCTGCCTCACCTTCCCCTGGATCCTCCTTCACCCTCCTCCTTTCCTGGACCAAATGTGTGTGTTTATCTCCAAATGAAGGGCTCTGGCTGCTGCTCGACACCTGCACCACCAAGGTCAGGGGCCACCAGAGCTGACACAGATATCAATCCATTGCATGGGGCTCCAGTTCATGCTTGTGGGTTCCAGCTTGTTCTAATCTTCCCCACCTTACACTCATCTTCCCTTCTTGACAACCTTCTCTGTGGATTTCGAGCTTCAGCATTATAGAGACTAATTTACCAATCCCTACAAACCTCATACATATATGAAATGTATATATCCATCCCAGTGGTTCTGCTTGTCTTATTGAACCCTGACTGAAATTTTTACTTTCATATTTTTGTTGTTACAAACAATGCTGCAGTGGACATTGTAATCATGTAAATCACCAGCTGTTTCTGCCCTGTTTCCGAGTAGGTCAAAGTGATGATTTCACACAAGCTATCTAATCTCCCGCTCTCTCTTCAGTGTGCTTATGAGTGTCCAGGACTATTGGAAGACGAGCTGTTCAAAGGCAAGTGTTCAGTGGGGGTTGGAGTTTAGGATCTGACTCCACCTCGGAGTAAGCAAAGTTTGGTTCTAGTTGCAGACCCTCCAGAGCCCAAGCTCAGACCACAGCCTAGTCTCCAGGGCGGGCAGGCATTCGCTCAGAGTTTACTGAATTGACTTGTTTGCTTGAAACACCGACGATCATGCGGCGAGGACTCTCACGCAAGCGCTCTCGATCGCGTAGGAGGCATGAGAGGTTGGACTTAATTTTTTTTTAAAAAATCAAACCTTTATTTTACCTGAAGGCTTGTATTCAACTCTCAAAACCGACTTTCTTGTATGCTGAGCAATACAATACCCTGGTTTCCATTCTTTCTTGTCTATAATTTGAAAAAAAAAAAAAGTGTAGCGGAGTTGTGTAGTCGTGGCCGAGTGGTTAAGGCGATGGACTAGAAATCCATTGGGGTCTCCCCGCGCAGGTTCGAATCCTGCCGACTACGGAAGTCACTTTTTTTTTCCGAGTGGAAAGTAGTTGGGAATTGCTCCGCCGAGAGAAAATGGAAACGAAACCACAGCGTTGCGAGATCTTGACTAAACTTATTGTGTTCTTTGCCCAGGCCCAAACTCCACGGCTATGGGGAACGGAAGTTATTATTATTTCATTACTTTTTATTAAAATTAAAGGTGCCTTAATAAGTAGAGCCCTAATCATTTTCCCGCCAGCGGAGCCTCCGCAAAGTTCTCCGGAACACCTTGAGTTTCCCTGCCCTCCAAACCCGCTGGAAGCCTATATTTTCAAGACAACTCTTTGTAGTTTTTCTTCCGCAATGGAAAGGAGCCCTGTTTCCTAGCCCAGTCTACGGTCAGTTAGCAGGAAGATTCCGGGGAATCAATGGTTCAACTGCTTTGCTCTCCTGGATTCGCTGTTTGCAAATCTAGTACGACAAACCGTCAATGAAACCGACGCCATCACTGTCAAAAGAGCAGACTGTCCTGCCTGGCCTGCAGTTTCAGCTCCGGGGCGGAGGTGGGTGCAGCGAGAGGGCTGAGAGAAGGGCTGGAGCGACACTTGGTTGGTCGCGGACGAATCCGAGGGAGTTCAGGCTCAAATTTGCCAAAGGTAATCAATAGTAGAACACAAAATCTGTCGGCTAAAAGAACACGAACAATAGTACTTACATTTATTAGATATCTTTAAGGATCATGAGCCAGCCTCCTCCTCGTTAGTATAGTGGTGAGTATCCCCGCCTGTCACGCGGGAGACCGGGGTTCGATTCCCCGACGGGGAGATGATGTCATTTTGTATCTCGTGATCTATTTTAGAATTCCCAACAATCGTGTTGTCACTGCTTAGAATCGAATATTACACACCCTCTTTCTTTAACATGAAAGCTGCAGAACTCACTCTGGTTAGCGATCTTGAGCAGGTGACCTCAGATTCTGCGGCAGTTGCTGCGGCTTCTTCTGAATTCTGGAGTGTGTTCGGCGATGGCCACTACTGATCTCTGGGACTGGGAACTGAACTACACGGGGACCCTCCTGCCAGTTCTTCTCAACTACAGCACCCTCCCCCGTTTCTGTCACTTCTAGTCCCGGCTGCTCTAAACAGAAAACATTTCAGCTCAAGTATCAAAGCTACTTTAAGGCCCAGAGGGAAATCTAGGTTTAAGTGACACAGGACTGAGAATGCTCATTCAGAGTTAATGAGATTATGGTTGTCTGGCACCTGCCTTCTATTTTTTTTCTAAAATATTTATATTAATGGTATTTACCCATACAAATATAATCTAGGGAAGGTTAGGCGTCCCTTCTTACTTGACAATGATTTTCATGCCATTCAACATACAAATAAATCTAATTTTTTTTTCTTGGCCATGCAGTGCAGCATGCGGGATCTTTTTTTTTTTAACATCTTTATTGGAGTATAACTGTTTTACAATGGTGCGTTAGTTTCTGCTTTACAACAAAGTGAATCAGTTATACATATACATATGTTCCCATATCTCTTCCCTCTTGCGTCACCCTCCCTCCCACCCTCCCTATCCCACCCCTCTAGGTGGTCACAAAGCTGCCTTCTATTAAATGCAGAAAGAACTACTGAGGCCAAATGCCAAGATCAAAAATCCCATGTTCAAGACCTCCGTCCTCCTAGACATCAAACTCTGGAATGATGATACCGACCTGGCACAGCTGGGGGCCATGTGTGCTCCATCCAGCTGCACTGGCTGGCCTAGGCAACTCGAAATTGGTGCCCCTGAATGCATATAAAATGTGTGGAGGAAGATGACAAAAAGTGATCACAGACTTGCGGGAAGAGGAGATTCCCAAGTTCCAGGAGCATGTGAGGAGTGTCAACATTGCTGCTTTCAACAAGATCCGAAGCTCCAAGTAATGAGCTTGTGACAGTACATCAGACTTTACGAATTAAGGCTTTCTGAAGGGGGAGGGGGAACTCAGGAATGGATAAATAAACTGATGGAACAGAAGAATGCATCCTAAACAGACCCACTTATACAGTCACTTGATTTAAAACAAAGGCCACCCTGCAGTGCACTAGGGAGAGACCGTTCTTTTCAATAAATTGAAATTCAATAAAATGGTGGCTCAATTGGATATTATGGAAATAAATGAATCACGATGTAACAAAACTCTGATGAAATGTATATTTAAACATGAAATAATGTTTCTGAAAGATAACTTAGGATAATATCTTCATGACTTTGGAGTATGCAAGAATTTGTAAAACAGAGCACAAAGAGCAGTCACCACAAAAGATATATTTATATATTAGACTTCAGAATTAGGAACTGCTGTCCACCAGTAAGCAAGTACAAGACAAATCTGAGAGAAGATATTTGTATTACATATGCCTAACAAAAGACTGTGTCTAGAATATAGATTCAGATATAGATGCATTGTTATGACTTTGTTAAATTAACAATTGTTAAGTAGAGCACAGGATGCCAGATGGTCAGTCAGTCAAGTTTCAACAACAGACTACAGAGAAATTGAAATAGAGAAGTTTATTATTCACAGGTCCTGGAGGAAGTAGTACACTGCATACTTCAAGGGTCCACATGGGGGAGGTCAAGGCAGAGTATAGACAAGACAGACCAATAGGACCTGGGGCACATGTTTTTATTAGGGTCCATGGGTGGAGTTCTTTGGGGTTCCCAGACTAAGGCGGGATTGATCAATTCAAACCAAAAGAGAGAGTAAGTTCTTTTGGTAAATTCCAAAGGGGTCTAATCTAAGGGGTACACAAGGGAATGGTCCTGTGCAGGGATGACAGTTGACCACAAGGGCTGTTGGGGAGGTAATATCAGTAACTTACATTTGTTTGAGACTCTGTAGGCCGCTATCTAGGGCATGCACTTGCATGACGAGGCTAGTATCAGCTCAAGGTCCCTGCACACCGCTTGGCCAAACAAATTGGATGCTAAGGCAGTAATACCATGGAATAGCTTAGCTAAACTCTTGACATGTATAAACACAGATAGACGTGAATAAGAAAAACAAATATGGAAAGCATAGGCAATCCATTAGAAAAATGGGCAAAAGAGTTCTACAGGTCCTTCACAAAAGATATATCAAAATAACCAATAAGCATACAAGAGGGTGATCTTCATTCGTCCTCAGAAAAAGTGAAAAGTAAAACAATTAGATTCCACTATTTTATTTGTTAGAGTTTACCAGAAAAACAAAACCAATAGGATGTGTGAAGGAGATTTATTTTGAGGAATTGGCTCATGTGATTATGGAGGCTGGCAAGTTCAAAATCTGCAGAGTGAGCAGCAAGCCGGTGATCCAGGAAGAGCTGATGCTGCAGTTCAGTCTGAAGGCTGACTGTTGGCAGATTTCCCTCTTACGAGGGAGACCAGTCTTTTATTTTATTTTTGCAGTTGGATGAGGCCCACCCATATTATGGAGGATGATCTGCTTTACTCAGATTCCACTAACTTAAATGTCACTCTCATCCAAAAACACCCTCAGAGAAACATCACAGAAGCATGGATTAATGGTTGACCACATATCTGGGCACTTTGGCCCAACAGGTTGACATATAAAATTAACCATCACAAATATTTACCTACTAGAAGGGTTAAAATAAAATAACAAAAGACAGATAATACCAAGCATTATCAAGGATGTGGAGCTACTGGACTCTCTGATACAGGGGAGTATAAATTGGTTCAATCACTTGCAAAAGTGTTTTGGCATTACATACTAAAGCTTGAGCATACACAATGACTGCAATCGTGACTCTGCAATTCCATCCATAAGTGTCTCCACCCAGCAAAAATCCTTGTTTGTATTCACTGAAAAACATATATAAGAATATTCATGGCAACATTATTTATAATAGCCAAAATTGGAAACAATCCAAGTGACTTTGTAGAGGAGGTGGATTTTAGAAATGCCTTGACATCTGGGGCTGATTTTGAAGAGTGGAGATGGTGCAAAGATGCCTGTCAGAACAAGGGGCTTCTGTGACCGAGGAAGCTCAGAATAAGAGTGTCCGGAAGGGGTGAGGACATTCCTGTATTTGGTACCCTGCTGGCTTCTCTTCTGTTCCATCCCATCCATCTCCTAGCCTTCCTCCTTCTCCTTCTCTCCCTCCCTACCCCCTCCTGTTTCTCCTTCCTTTTGTTTTTCCACATATTCTCTGCTCCTACCTGGACCTTTTCTTCCCACTTTCTTCTGCATGGGAATAAAAGTACTGAGTTTCTGAATTCATATTTTGTTTCCTGAATCAACTGTAAAGCCCACATAAATGTTCACAACCATGTTTAAGTAAGTCGACAAAAAAACAAACAACACAATCAAAAAATGGGCAGAAGATCTAAACAGACATTTCTCCAAAGAAGACATACAGATGGCCAAAAAGCACATGAGAAGATGCTCGATATCACTAATTATCAGAGGAATGCAAATCAAAACTACAATGATGTATCACCTCACACCGGTCAGAATGGCCTTCATCCAAAAGTCTACAAACAATAAATGCTGGAGAGGGTATGGAGTAAAAGGAACCCTCCCTTTGGAACCCTCCAATGTAAATTGGTAGAGCCACTATGGAGAACAGTATGGAGGTTCCTTAAAAAATTAAAAATAGAACTACCATATGATCCAGCAATCCCACTCCTGGGCATATATCAAAGAAAACCATAATCTGAGAGGGTACATGCACCCCAATGTTCATTGCAGCACTGTTTACAATAGCCAAGACATGGAAGCAACCTAAGTGTCCATCAACAGAGGAATGGATAAAGAAGATGTGGTACATATATACAATGGAATATTACTCAGCCATAACAAAGAATGAAATAATACCATTTGCAGCAACATAGATGGACCTAGAGATCATCATACTAAGTGAAGGAAGTCAGACAGAGAAAGACAAACATCAAATGATATCACTTATATGTGGAATCTAAAAAAAGGTACAAATGAACTTATTTAATCTATAGAAACAGAGTCATGGATGTAGAAAACAACTTATGGTTATCAGGGGGAAAGGAAGGGAGGGATATATTGGGAGATTGGAATTGACATATACACACTACTATATATAAAATAGATACCTAATAAGGACCTACTGTTTAGCACAAGGAACTCTACTCAATACTCTGTTAACTCCTATGGGAAAAGAATCTTAAAAAGGGTGGATATAGGTATATGTATGTATAACTGATTCACTTTGCTGTACAGCAGAAACTAACACAACATTGTAAATCAACTATACTCAAAATTTTTTTTTTAAGTCGACGGTTCAGATACCATTTTACTGTGCAGTGTTGGGCGAGTCAATCCTCAGTTTCTTCATCTTTAAAATGGTGCTAATATTATCTACCTGATAGGGTTCTATTGGTGATTAAGTGAGATAATCCATGTAATGCCAATTCAATGCCTGGGGCATAGTAAGGCTTCAAAAATTGTAGCTGTTAGAATATATACTGTTTTTATAAATCTTGAGTTCCCTAGAACAGATAGTAGCAGTGAAATCACCTCCATCCTAGGAGACGATGGAATCTGACTTTGATGCTGAGAGAATCCACGTTGGCATGACCTGTAAATGAGGAAAAAGGAACGGCCTTCCTCGACTCAGGATTTGATATCACGCTCACACTGTAGTAGAGTTACTCCTCCATTTGAAGCTGCCAGAGTTTCAGGAGGACAGGTTATATAGACCCAAGGGAAATAGGTGACGAATGACGGAGGGTGAACAAGACTACAGAGCAGTTTCGGTTGATAATGGCAGGTTGATAATGGCAGGAAACTATGCAAAGGGACCCTCGTCAGGTGCGGATAAAACCGTAGTCGGCAGGACTTGAACCTGCGCGGGGAAACCCCAATGGATTTCAAGTCCATCGCCTTAACCACTCGGCCACGACTACCTGCTGAAGTGTACTTCTTGTTAACGACTTTGAAGGTACAGCGAGCGGCGTGCCATTTAATCGCTGTGAATCAAAACATAGTTAAAGCTATTTTGGTACATAACTATTAGGTCTGGTAACAAAGAATTTCCTATGTCCATTCAGGGCTTCTCACGCTTGGATGAAATAAGTCATCCACGGCAAACTGAAATTCAGCGGAGGAAGATGGAACTCAAAGAATCATTCTGAGACAAGGGATTCGAATTTTCTATGCCCTAGAACTGAGGGTGGCCCTAGTAGCCTCAGACCTGCAAGTGCCAATGGAACTGGAAACGGGCTGGGTAAAATCTGGGGAAATCCGAAATCGTGGGGCCAGTCGCGTTTACTTTCAGCGTTAAACACTAAAACAGAAATATCTTCAATGGCCTTCAACTGTTTTTACCTTTCCCTGCCTTAAAAGAACTATTTGAAACCGGACTTGAGCCGGGTGCAGGGTGAGAGGGGTGGGGAGGGTCCAGGAACTGAAGGAAAAGATGCTGGGAAGATCTCCAACCCCTCAGGAAAAGTTCACTCCTTTTCGCCTTCCCCAGAGAGGAAAGCCCATAGCACAGGAGCCTTACGAAGGAGACGCAGCCTGAGGACATTCTCTATCTCTCTTAACACACAAGGTCGTGAATGCCAGACTAAATCTAGCTGTAATAATAGGATTGTTTCTGGGTTTAGAGACTTGATTCAGTGAAACACTGTAGAAGTGGATTCTTTTTTCCTTTTAATGGGGAATTTAGGACTATAGCACTGAGTTCTGAGAATTGAAGTACTTTGCCAAAAACACTGTCAAGTAGATTCAGACAGACTTTCAGATACAAATGGGAGAATGCCTTTCATGGCTGAGGCCCTCAAACTCTTTCATATGTAGAGCTCTCCCATATCTGTTGTCATTTACGGCAGGCAAAGAGACAGTTGTTCCTGTAATGGGTTGAATTGTGTCACCCAATAAGATATGTTGAAATCCTAATTTGAGATACCTGTGAATATGACTTTATTTGAAAGTAGTCCTTGCCAGTGCAATCAAGTTAAGATGAGGTCATACTGGATTAGGGTGGACCCTAAATCCAATGATAGCGTCCTTATAAGGAGAGGGAGATTTGAGACATACAGAAAAACAGACACACAGAGACGGAGATTGCGTGAAAGGGAGGCAGAGACTGGAATGATGCAGCTGCAAACCAAGGAGCTACAAGGGTTTTCAGCAAACACCAGAAGCTAGGAGAGAGCCATGAAACAGAGTCTCCTGCAGACCCTCTAGAACCAAACTTGCAGACACCTTGAATTTGGATTTCTGGCCTCTGGAACTGTGAAAGAATAAATTACTGCTGTTTTAAGCCACCCACTTTGTGGTAATTTGTTAAGACAGCCCTAGGAAGCTAACACTGTTCCCCTCTCCTTGTGCTTGGAACAAGATCCTTCTTGCCACTTTAGCACTTCTAAAATTCCACCAGCGAGGCTCATGCAAATAGTTACTCCCTTTCATATGGTAAACTCATTTTGAACAAAACTCTCCTAGGGAGGTAATCCAAACTAAAAGAAATCATTTATGTGCAGAGACATTTATGATACTTTTAGTTATAACAATAAAATAATTAAACATTTTCAACAATGGGGAGGGGGATGATTATATAACTTGGGGTATATATATACCTGGAAGAATATTACCAAGCCATTGAAAATAATATTTTGTAAGAAGTTTTGAATAGCTCAGGGAAGAAGCACAAGATATAATGTTAAATGAAAAGAGTAGGATAAAAAATATATGTGCTATATGACCTCGATTACGTAAAATTTGGGGGAGGGTGGGAGAAAATAAACCAAAGTGTTGCTAGTGTGGTTTCTGGGTTGTGTGGTTGTGGGTTATTATTATTTTTTCTTTTTTTTTCTATGATGTGAAGCAGACATCATCACTCAAGTTTTAAAAGTGAGGAAGCAGAAATAGTGATTTTATTGCTGGAACAAGAAAAACGTAGTCTCTAGATACAAGACTTTCGTATTACTCCATATTCAAACATTGAGCTCAAGTGGTCATTTTCCAAAGGGACTACTGTTTGCTATGGTGGTGGAACCCAGGACTTTTATCTTTGCTTTCTTACGATTCTTGTAAGTTAACAATAAAAGTAATTAAAAGAGGTGTAATCTCACAGTCATGAAAAGAGCAGGAGAGCAAATGACAGATGGTAAGAAACATTGTTTGCTTTCCAAATTGCAGTAGCATGAGGCAGTTGAGATTTATTCCTTACTCGTGTAAGAGTCCATTGTAGATTTTTGAGTCAGCAAAGAAAAGGGGACACATTTTTGCCCTTGTGCTGATTCAGGGACCCAGCTTCTTCCACCTTAAGGATCTGCTATCTCCTAAGGCTTGTGAAAGTCCACGCTTCCTAAAAGTCTAAAGAGAAACATGTTACTTTTGCATTCATAATCCGTTTATTATTACTAATCACACAGCCACACTGAGATGTAAGTTGTCTTGGTAGATACAGATGCTGACTGGGTAGCTTATTCCCATAGACAACTCTGTACTGTGGAAGACGGAACATGAACTTAGGTGAATACTACAATTACCAACAACATTTTGGGAGGTAAAAAGGCGTTGGATAAATAGTAATTGAATTCGTAGAGTGACTAAAGCTGAAACCTTACTGTCTGCAAGGTGGAAAGCTAAAAATTATAAAGTTATTAACATCTGTAAAGGATATTACAGATCCTTGGAAAGGCTAATAGGAATTGAAAAAAAAAAACATGTAACCTTAGGCTTATTACTCTGGATTGCCCCTCTCTTACAGAGGTCAAAGACAAGACTTTTATTTTAGGGCAAAAATGCTCCAAGATGCTCTTAACTTACAGAGACTAGGCACAACTGAAGGTGGAGGTGAAGAGCCATACTGAATACTGGGGGATTGAATTAAAGTCTCTCTAGGAGACCCCAAGCTCCTTTTCTGTATTCGTTTCAGAAAGCATGGAGAGCTAACTTTACATAACCTCTGATCCTAAACATTTAGAAGATTAAAGGATTAGTCTCTGAGAAAACTGTCATGGAAAAATTGAACCACAGATATGAACATATCAGGTAACCTGATTGCAGTGGTCTGTCATATACAATCATTCTAGATTGGGTCCATCTATTGGTATATAGGCTTATAGTACCAATTAGGTTTTTGGGTCTACTTCTTAAATAGGACTGGACTGCTAAGGGTTACCAGAAATCTGAGGAAAGATATGTACTGAAGCAAACAAATGGAAGAAAGAGAACCTGATGGAAATAGAGAGCAGTAAGTAACAGAAAGAAAAAAAAAGAATTATTAATTTTTCCAGAACTAAAAGAACATTTTGCACCTATGGGACAATAATACTTGCTATTATTTTTGAAAGAGCATCAAGAGAACAAAAACTCTTGAAAATTTTTTTAAAATGTGATGATAGGAAAAAATTTAATAGAAGGGTTGGACGATAAATTTGGAAATGTTTTCCCATAAAAAGGAAGAGAAAAGAAAGATGGAAAATGGGAGGACAGAAGATAAGAAAATTAAAAGGTCATTCTAGGAAGTCCAACAACATCTGATTGAAAGAGTTCCAGGAAAAGACAACAGAGAAAATAAAGGGGTGACAATTACTTATAAAGGCAAAAAAAAAAAATCCCCAAACCTAAAACATCCACCTATTTATTGTTCCACACAATGAACGAAAAAGACCAAGAATATACCGGGGCGTCTATTTAAGAATGACATTTAACTTCATCACCACAGTGATATCTAAAAGACAAAGGAGTCATGCTCACCAAATTCTAAGATAAAATGATTTCCACTCTAGAAATCTCTAGCTGACCAAACTAAACCATTTATGAAGTTAGAATAAATATCTTTTCAGAAATGCATTATATTTGGTGGTGGGAGGGGATAACCTGGAAGCAGAAACCTCCTGAGGACTTAAATCTGGGTGTCTCTAATGCAGGGAAATCAGAACCCGGGGGTGGGCGTTGGGGGGAATCACATTCTGGCAGCAGGCCTGTCTGGCAGGGTCTGGAGTCATGGAGGAGACACAACTGCTGTTGCCAGGTGATCTTACATGAGGCAGGGAAGCAGTTACAGTGCGGCCTCTACAAGCTGGAAGTATTTCCTTCCACATACCAGACATCTTTATGCAACACAGGTTGTCTTGGCTGAATGCCGATTTGTCTCCAGGGTTCTTGCTCAGAAGGTTCAAATCCGCACAGCTACGATTTTTTACTCTTAGTAAAGACGTTTGCTTTTCTCCTCAACCCTTCTGGTTGACAATCTGGAGGCTTCCGTCTCCTGCTGTTTCCCTACCCTGCTGCGGAGGCAACGAACCGTCCTGGACAAGTCACGTCCCCTGCTTGACATCAGGAAAAGTTTCCTGCTGAGGAGTTTGGGAGAGTCTCATATTTGCTGCCCTTAAAAGAGACAGGTCACAGCTTTCTCAGCTAGAACCAAGTTACAAAACCCTGCTTTGAAAACATTCACGCTTTTTATCGTGCTCTACCCTTTGGTCTCCACGAGGTGGAAGCTTTCCGAGAAGCAGAAGCCATCTCTTGGCATCCCGCTTTCTCCCCCTTGGGCAACGCCCCACAGGGCCAGGACTGGTTGGCACACCACGTCAGATGAAGTTATCCACAGTTTATATGTCACGAAATTAAACTTCCAAGAGCGTCCCTTGCGTTCGAAGAAGAGAACTCGGGACACAGACGCGGGAGGCAGCGAGCCCCACCGTTCCTCCAGCAACGCAAGCGGGGAGCGCGGCTCGGCGGATGCAGTGTTGGAGCCGCCGGCCTCTGCGTCTGGGCAGCCTGGATGACTGCGGCCCAGCGGAGAGCCGCCCCGCGAGCTGCAGAAAAGGCAGAGGGGCGCTAAAAAGCAGGGACTTACGGTATCTATCCCTAGAAACCGATTTGCTCTTGGGTTTTGCACTAGGAGTCCTGTGCGCGCAAGAAAAGGGACGTGTGCTATGGAGGCAGATAGAGAAAACAAGGATGCGAAGTTCGGCTTTTCAGAGGACTTCTTGATTGCAGAACTGAAGCTGTATCGTATCATGCAGAGCTGAAGCTGTACCGTATCATGGAGGAGTGCTATCGCTGCGAGCTGCTGCGGGGTTCCATGGTGTAATGGTTAGCACTCTGGACTCTGAATCCAGCGATCCGAGTTCAAATCTCGGTGGAACCTACGTGTTTTTACTTTCTAATTATTTAAATGTATTTACTTCTTTCTGATTATTTAAATGTATTTACTTATCTTTCCAGTTTTCCTTTTAGGGTTGGATGGCCGGGAATCCGCGTTTCACATTTCCATTTTTCTTTGTAGACTTTAATATACGTGAATAAATGAATATTTATCGTGGTATAATACATAATTTTAGAGTTTTTCTTCCTTGTGAAAGTTTAAAATGGCCAAGTATACATTCTGCTTTTACATTATCTTGACCAGATGGGAAGAATTTTCAAATAGAACTTTAAAGACTCAAAGCCAAAACAGAAAATAGTTTTCAAAGTTGTTTTAAAATATTATAGAAGTAAGGAATTAAAATACAATCACAATCTTATTATTCCTCATTATATTCTAATGAAAATATTTATAAACGTTTGTTGGGAATAAAAGTGTATGATGTCCTTTCTACTGTTATTGGCTAAAGAACGCTTTCATTATATTAATTTCCTTATATTAATTCAATTTTTGTAATTATTAATATTACATAAAATATAGATAAAATTAACAGTTTTCTCAAATTATTAATTATTGAAGCCCTTGAATATCCATTCACACTTTAACTGATTCATAGTATTTCAGCATGTAAAGCACATTAAGGATATTTTCACTCTATGCTTAATAGCTGGAATTTTTATTCTCATTGCATCTATTTTTTTTTCTTAGCTGAATTTTCAATTACCAACAGATGTTATTGAGCAATCTGGAAAAGCAAATTGCTAAAATAAAGGGGAAAAAACCACCTGTCGACACCTTTTCTTTCTTTGCTATGTTCTTGTGGTTGCTAATACTTCAGCCTAACTGATATTGCATTTTATGAAGACATCAACTGCCTGATTGTAATTTGAAATCTTAACTCCTCAGGAGTTTGTGAAAAGGCCATATTTTCATTTCTACCAATGATACAATTTATGCAAAGCCCTGCGTGGATGCTATTATCAGAGACTGCTTCCTGGTAGATGTATATCCCTGGGGCCTCAAACCCTTTCTTACAGGTACACGTTTTCTCACCTTCCCTTAGTGCACTTACTTATAAAGCCATGGAAATTTGATAGGTATAGTGAACCTCAGCTGGCACCAATTCCTAATAAGGATGTCCACAACACTATTTTTAAACATAGGACTCCATAATAAAACATCTACTAGTTCACCTCCAAAACTTGAATTCAAAAAATGGAGAAACAACCTAACTTAATGTCAACAGTTGCTGTAGGCAGTGGGGTCCTCAGGGAGCCACTTCCTGCTTCTATTAGCACAGTGGAATCGGCATGGTAGGTCAGGAAAAGGAGACACTCTGGAACTGAATTCTTACTCTGTGAATGTCTAACTGTAATTTTTGAAATATATAACTGCTCTGTACCTCAGTCTCTTTATATGTAGAAGAAGGTAAGGCATTCTTTACTATGTTTTACCATAGTAAGTACCTTGCTTAAGGAAGACACTCCACGAATACTAAAGCTCTCTCTCCCTCTTTTTCTTTTCTCTCCTCCTCCCCCTCCTCCCCCTCCTCCCTCTCCTCCCCCTCCTCCTCTCCCTCCTCTTCCTTCTTCTCCTTCCCCTCCTCCTCCCTCTC
>NC_041231.1:86997985-87125915 GCF_002837175.3 Physeter macrocephalus
AAAGGAAAGAAAGAAAGAGAGAGAAAGAAAGAAAGAAAGAAAGAAAAGGACAGAATGGGGGAAAGGGGACATTTTGGTCTCTTTGGACAAATTCAAGTACAATGATGCTTCCGTCCTAAAAATATTCTTCTTCCCAGCAGAAGCAGTCCATCCTCTATCCCCAAACACTAGCCTATCCTTGCATTAAAAACAGGTAAAGATCTCACCTGAAGCAGTTACCTTGCATGAGGATATTGATTTTTCTCAAGACCCACCTCTACCACTCCTCTCTGCCTACAGGACTCAGGGAATCAGTATATATTGCTATTTTGCATACTGAAAGAATCGCAAGATCATGCTAATTCATATCAAAAGAAACCAGAGTAACGTGTGTGGGAGTGCTAGATGAGGAAAAAAGAAACACAGTGTAGAATTGGATCAAATTTATTGATATGGGTACACTTAATGGAGACTCTGAATTTAGTGTGTTAGCTAGAACACCTGGGAGTTATTATAACAGTGTGCTTGGTAGGTTGCCTGCAACCTGAAATCAGTGGAACTGCAGTAAATAAAGAAGCCAAGACTTCTTCGGTATAAGGTAGAGAAAGATATCCAATATCTTAAAAGATGCAGGGAACTTGCAATGGATTTATCACATGTGACACCCACTCATCCTCCCTCTATTATCTTCCTAGAGGGCTCAAAGGACACTTCCCTCACAAAACCCCCTGAGAAACAGATTGGTGAAGGGAGTGCCAGGGTCCTTGGGAAGCTCTCTAGTACCTGTCCTCTGTAGAAAGGTTTGATGGTAGTACATGCATCCCTAATTTTTTTAAAATTTATTTACCTTTTGATCCCCTTCCTCCATTTCTCCCACTTCCCCTGGCCCCGCCCTCACCTCTGACAACCACTCATCTGTTCTCTGTATCTATAAGCTTGTTATTTATTTATTTTTTTTAGATTGGTATTTGTCTTTCCTGTCTGGCTTATTTCACTTGGCATCATGCCCTCAAGGTCCATCCGTGTTGCCATAGATGGCAAGGTTTTATTCTTTTTTATGGCTGAATAATATTTCATTCTATATGTGTGTGTGTATATATATATATATATATATATATATATATATATATACTATAACCTCTTTAATTCCTTCATCCGTCGATGGACACAGGTTGTTTTATACCTTGGCTGTTGTAAACAGTGCTGCAATGAACATGGGGGTGCAGATATAATTTTCAAGTTAGTGTTTTCATTTTCTTCAGATAAATATTCAGAAGTGAAATTGCTGAATCATATGGTAGTTGTATTTTTAATTTTTTGAGCAGCCTCCATACAGTTTGCATAGTGGCTGCACCAACTTACATTCCCACAAACAGTGCACAAGAGGTCCCTTTTCTCCCCATCCTTGCCAACACTTGTTATTTCTTGTTTTCTCGATAATAGCCATCCTAACAGGTGTGAGATGATAGCTCATTGTGGTTTTGATTTGCATTCGTCTGATGATTAATGACGTCGAGCATCTTTTCATGTACCTGTTGGCCATATGTATGTCTTCTTTGGAAGATAAAGATCTATTCAGACCTTCTACCCATTTTAAAATTGGATTGTTTTCTTGCCTTTCAGTTGTATGAGTTCTTTATATATTTTGGATATTAATCCCATATCAGATATATGATTTGCAAATATTTCTCCCATTCCAATGGTTTTATGGTTTTAGATTCTTCATTCAAGTCTTTAATTCATTTCGATCTTGACATAGGTCTTGGTGATGATTTTTTGGATTTGACACCACAAGTAAAAGCAACAAAGGCAAAAATAAGCAAGTGGGAGTATCAAGTTAAAAAGCTTCTGCACATCAAAGGAGACAATAAACAAAATCAAAAGCCTTAGCCTCCTTCCGTCAGAGCATCCGAATAAGGCGTCATTCCAGTCTGAGGAGGAGGCGTTACTTGCCACAACTGCATATTTGTCTAAGTGATGCCAAAGAGTAAGAAACTTTGCTTAATACAAGTACATTTTCTGATAGAAAATGTGACACTTTGAAGAGAGCCGAAGTTCTCTACGGCTACTTCCACGAAAGAACTTCCTTGTCAAGTAGTCGTGGCCGAGTGGTTAAGGCGATGGACTAGAAATCCATTGGGGTTTCCCCGCGCAGGTTCGAATCCTGCCGACTACGACACCCTTCCCTATTGAGGCATAGCCAGTTGGGGAAGAATGCTGTTGCCTTAAGGAGAGAAACTGGATTGTTCTCCAACCTGGCTCTTTATGGTTGCCGCCGAAAGGCTCCACGAAGCACACCGATTGCACCCCAAACAGCGTGGGGTCTTCTTATTACTATCATTATCTTTAGGTAATTACTACTATTATTTTTAAGTAATTCTCCCTAGAAGAGCCAAGGCTTTGATGATGCCTTCCTGCTTCCTGCAATCAAAACCCTCCTTACTAGGCAGGCTTTTCTAAAGAAAAAAACTTGGCAGAAACGTTTTCCCCTTATCGGGGCTCTTCTGCAGTCATGTACATCCTTGTTCACGTACAAAAGGAAACTTCACGAAATCTTGGATCAAATACAAGTGAAAGCCAAGACTCATGGCTATGGTTGTGAATCCAAACTGGGTATCAATAGGCAAACCACTACATAACTAAAGATATTAATTAAGACATTTTTTGAGTAACCCAACAAAAAGGTTGACGACATTATGCCAGACTGACTTGTCCTGGGGTCCAGGACAGTGGTAAAGAGAGAGGGACTTAAAATGAGGTGAAGTTTTGACTCATTCTGGGCACAGAATTCAGATGCAAAATCCCATTGTATGATTAACATGTATGGGTTAATGTATTAAAGTGTTAAAGGAATGTTAACCACAGCTGAGCGCCTTTCTAGGAATTCCTAGGAAAATTTGATTATCACTACCTTGACAGCTTAATGGAACTGGTCCTCACCTCTCTTGTGGAGACTGGCACAGTTGTCATACTTTGGTGCACCTCATCCAAGAATGCATCTAATAATTTTTCTTACACACAGTGCTTTCCATATTCATTGATTAAATACCAGATTCCTTCCTCTTTCATGTGTGTGTTCAGAGGAATGAAGTACAATAAAAAGCGTTGAGTTGCAAAGTCACATGGGTCAGTGATGCTGAGCTGTGACAAGTCCTCTTTGCTGAGCAGTGCCCGCCTGATGAACATGACTTGGTTTTGTCTACTAAGACCTGGGCTTCCAGAGGATGAACTTTTTTCTTTGCAAAACTCATCATCTCTCATCAAGCCGTCTCTCACATTCAGCATAAGGGTTGCTTTGACTCTGAGAAACTAATAGAATTCTAGAATGTCAAAGCTAATGAAATGTTAAGGCCCTTCTGTGGAAACAATTCCTAACTTTAGAGCTGAGGAAAGTGACTCACATGACATCAATGTACAGAATTTAAAAATAAAAATTTGTTCAAAAAGATACCTTAGAGAAGAGTGTTGATAGTATAAGCAGAAATTCCTCTCATTCTGGATACTTCTTTCTGTAGGAGCCCATGGAGAATGAAGCTCCGGTTCTGGGGGCTGGAATAGAGATCCTGAGCTAGGACTGACCATTACACAGAATCTTGCTTTGTGCAGTATCAGCCTGTGATCTGGTTTCCAAATACTGCTTAGGATTCTGGAAGGGGTTCTTCTCTCTTTACTTTTAAGTCGCTGAAATTTCTTATAAACAAGGAAAATAAAACCAAAACCAAAACACACTGGTGAACAGAGAAACAAAAGCCAGAGTTACAGCAACTGCAACAGAGAATGTAAATAAGGAAGTACATTTGCAATAGAACTAAATGTGAGCCACTGACATAATTTAAAATTTTCTAGTAGTCATATTAAAAAGTAAAAAGAGACAAGCATAATTCATTTGAATGATATATTTTATTTAACCCAATATATCCAAAATATCATTTCAACATGTAAGCAATATTAAAAGTTGACAGTGTGATATTTCACGTTTTTTTTTTCATACAAAATCTTCAAAGTCTGGTGTGTATTTTGCAGTAAGAGCTCATCCCAAGTAGGACCAAGTGCTCAATAGTCACATGTCTCAAGTGGCTAAAGTATTGGACATCACAGATCTAGAGTGTGTAGAGAGCATAGAATTGAGTTGGTAGAAGACTGAAACCAAGGGATGGTCTACACTGCAAACAGTAGGCTACAGTCCAAGATAGAAGTCTTCATGGCATGCACTTCTCGGTGCTTTCGGGACTCGTGCTGCTGTAACACCCAGTAACTAAACTTGCTATTTCAGGGAGCTCTTCCTTACCTCCCTCAGGAGTGTCTGCGGAAGCCCAGCGAGTGCTTCCCCAGTTCCTCTTCCAGCGTGGTAGGCAGCACCTGGCCCAACATGGTGGACAGCTCCTGTTTCAGTACCGTGGGCACTGTCAGCCCACCAAAGATTCTATTTCTAGGAAGGCAGAGGCCGGGAAGTCCACAAGCCTCTTTCACTCATGTCTCTTTTCTTTTCATTTGTTTCAGTTGTGGGGATCATTCGTCTCTGATTGGCTGATTTGCTGTCCTAAAGCCAAGGTAGAGTTCCTCAACTGTAAAATTGTTTATTAGCTTCTCCAATGTTGTCATTCTCAGGTTCTTCACCTCCTGAAATCCTGTGCATTCTTAAAGATTGCCTCCCCACATCTCCTACTTTGAAAAGTCCTCAAGTTCATCCTTCATTCCCCTCCTTCTGTGCCGCTTATGGTGTCTTTGCCATAACACTGTTTAAGAAAATACAACAATAATATTAGCACTTACATAGTTCTTTGTTTATATGTCTCATATGAAACTACTTCTATATTTATCATTCATTCTGCCTGCTAGTATGTGGACTTTTTAAGAAATGAACTGTTTAAGTCTTATCTTAATCCTCCAAGCCCAGGTAGTCGGTTATTAAATCACTTTAAATGATGTAAACTAATGTAGTAGAAACTAACCCCATTTATAAATCGAACTGGTGTGTGTTCTTTAAATAATATGTTCCTTTAGTGCATCCTTTCATCTCTTTTGTTTTCTTGGCACCATTTAAAAGTCTCAGTAAAGTAGATGGTCAATTAATTCATCATTTTTCCTTATATATGTTATGAACCTTTGCTATTTCCTTTGCTACACCTGTTAGTCTTTCAGAAGCAACAGAACATCCTAAATTAAGTGCTATTTATGAGCTATCTTTGACTTTGAAAAGGAAAGTGCCACCTCTACATGGCAATTGTAGTAAACATTCAGTAAAAACACAGAATTCAGAATAATCAGAGATGATAAGACTTAAGAGAGCCAATGTTGTCTAGCATCTGTCTCCTTTTGTATGCTACCTTCTTCAACAAGAAAGGGAGAATATCACAAATCAAGGGTTTCTTCTCAGTGGAGATCTTAGAGTAAGGGTTGAAAAGTAAATGAAATAGAGGTTCCAATAACCTCTGGTTGAAACAGAACAAGGTTCCATTCCACTCTGTGGGACCTACATATGTTTAATTCTAGTGTCCCAAATGTGTACCGTGAGAAACCCAAACCCATGATCCCTCTGAAAAAGGCGAGAGACACTCTGAGAACTGGTTTGTCTGGCATTTTAGCTTCAGGCATGGGTGTACTTTGGCCTCCTAATTTACGAAATTGACGTTAATGACTCACATAGCCATATTTCAAAGATGATATTTCTTCAGCAGCTTTGTACTTAATTACAGTTGAGTAATGGTTAAGCTTATTAGTTAAAATTAGGTCTTGTAACATAAAGGAGACTCTTCAATGTAGAGGGTTCTGAGCCTCGTGTCTGTGTTCTCCAGCAGTGTTTGTGAATCCCTGATACGGTTTCTACAGTTGTTAGCTTTGTGTCAGGGCCATCTCTCTGTGAGAGGGTGAACAAATTTTATTTTACATACCGTGGGATTTTGAGCCAAAAAATAATTTAAGAGTCTCTGTCTTACTAACTTCATGACCACTGAATGAGAAGAATTTGTTAGCTCTATTTTCTTGTTTTGGGAAACACATAAAATGACTATGAAAAGATATGTGGGCTCCAAACAAATTCCTTCTAACTGTTGTAATAGATTTGTCTGACATGAACCCAACATCTGCCTTCCCAGTGACAAATTCACACTTACCACTATACTGGGGAAGAAAGTTTCATTGAAAATCACTATGCTCACTACCATGCCTTTGTATATTTCTGATGTCCACAGACCAAAACAGGCACATGTCCATCTAAAGCAAATAATTTTCAAAGCCTTGCCTGACCCATGTTGCTAAGGGCATTGACAAAGTTTTTCTTTTTCTTTACATTTCACTATCACGTTGCTCCTGAGAACAAATAGGCAGTATCTTAGGGACCTAGTTCACAAGTTACCTCTTGTACATAGAAAAGACATGGACTGATACTCTCTTCTAATCAGCACCTTCAAGTCCCATTCACCTAAAATTACAAATTACAATTTTATTTATGCTTGCCACCTTATCTCTGTCATCATGCTGTCAGTCTTAAGCAGTTTCTTCAAACTGTCCCTGTGTGAGCTATATTTATTTGCCTTCTTTATGGAGTATCCTGCCTAATGGACTTGAATCACAAGGGCAGGGGTCATGCCCTTTGCCTTGTTAACTTTGTGTTATTACACCCCAGTCAATATGATTAATTCCATTCAGAAATGGGGTTTTATCATATCATGAACCATATGAAAGAGACTTTTTCATTAAGGTGCTTAATTAACCATTAAGGTGGTTCCCAGATGTAATGATTAGCACTCTGGTCTCTGAATCCAACCGTCTTGAGTTTAAAGAAGCTGTTTATTTCACAGCTTTGTTTCCCTGTTGTCAGGAGTTCAATGTCTACAAAAGCCATACTAAGCAATTTTATTCCTGATCTCTCTCAGCACTTAATATCTGTATCTAGGAGGCTTCAGAGAGCCTCATCATGTTTCATAGGGAAAGAAAAAGGGGTCAAAAGTAAATACATTCATTTAAAATAGCATCAAAAGGAATAAAATATTCAGGAATAAATTTAACAAAAGAAGTGCAAAACTTATACTCTGAAAACTACAAAACATTGCTGAAATGAATGGACATCTAAATAAAGAGGAATATATCTCATGTTCATAGACTGGATCTTAAATTAACTTTGTTAAGACAGCAATTTTCCTCCAAATCGTTCTACAGATTCAATGCAATTCCCATCAGAATCCCAACTGACTTTTTTTGTGGGAATTGATGAGTTGATTCTAAAATTCACATGGAATTTCAAGGGACCTGGAATATCCAGAACAATCTTGAAAAGAAGAAAAAAGTAAGAGGACTTGTGCTTCCCAATTTCAAAACTAACTACAAGGCAATGATAATCAAGACAGTGTCATAATCGTGTAAGAATAAGCATATAGATCAATGGGATAGAAGCTGAGAGTCCAGAAATAAGGTCATATGTCTATGGTCAACTGATTTTTTTAAGGGTGCCAAAACCATTCAGTAGGGAAAGAATAGTCTTTTCAACAAATGGTGCTGGGAAAACTATGTAACTACATGCAAAAGAACGAAGTTAGATCCTTACCTCATACAATTTACATAAATTAACTCAAAATGAATCAAAGACATAATGTAAGAGGTAATATTATAAAACTCTTAGAAGGAAACATAGGAGTAAATCTTCATAACCTCAGATTTGGCAATGGATTCTTAGATATGACAGCAAAAACACAAATAACAAAAAATAATTGATAAATTAGACTTCTTAAAAGTTAAAAACTTTTGTGCTTCAAAAGACACTATCAGGAAAGTGAAAAGACAACCCAAATAATGGAAGAAAATATTTTCAAGTCATATATATGATAAGGGACTTGCATCTAGATTATACAAAGGACTCTTACAACTCAAGACAAATAACCCATTTAAAAATGGGCAAAGAACATGAATAGACATTTCTCCAAGAAAGATATACAAATGGCCAATAAGCACATGAAAAAAAAATGCTGTAATTAGTCATCTGGGAAATGCAAATTAAAACCACAATGAGATACTACTTCACACCTTCTAGGATGGCTTGAATGAAAATGACATATAATAGCAAGTGTTGGGGAAGAATGGAGAATTCAGAACCGTCATACACTGCTGGTGGGAAGGAAAATCATGCGTCCACGTTGGAAAAGAGTCTAGCAGTTCCTGGAACAATTAAACATAGCTTTACCATGTGACCCAGCAATTCCACTCCTAGGTATATAAACCAGAAAAAGGAAAATATATAAATAAGTAATAATGATAGTAAAACTCAAGTTATTTTGAAGTATGTACAGTGAAAACTAAAATCTCTCTCCAGTCTATGAGCTCAGCTATTTAATTTCTATCCACAGTAGCAAACTGAAACCAGGTCTCAAATAATCTTCCAGAGTTAAAATATATGCATGCACTTAAGCTCTATTTTTAAAAAATCATTGCTGTTACATATAATTCTTAAGTGAATGTTAAAGTGTGTTCCAGTTTGCCGGGGGTATCTCATGAATCTCCACCAGAGGCTGGCAGAGCAGAAGCTGATCTCATTCCAACAATCCATCAAATAAGGAGTCCTTCCAGTTCTGAGGATCAAGTGTTACTTGGCAATATGGTTACAACAGCATGATAGTCACCCAAATGACATCAAAGAATAGGAAACACTGACTGCAAATACTCTTTCTGATACATGATTCAGTCTTTCTGGTATGTGATTTGCTTTTATGAGACCTGAGTTTCAGCACAGCTGTTTACTTTTATAAGGAATCACCTTGTCGTGTAGTCGTGGCCGAGTGGTTAAGGCGATGGACTAGAAATCCATTGGGGTCTCCCCGCGCAGGTTCAAATCCTGCCGACTACGTGGTAGTAAACTGAGTTAGTTCCTTAAGGCTGTACATTTTGACAAATCCTGGAGTTGCTAGTCCAAAGACAAAACATGAATTCTAACCAATATGCAGGTGGTTACTAAACTTGCCAGTTTATGATCCTGCAATTAACTTACCCATGATGGGGCTCCATCGTGCTGACCAGAAAAAAGAAGTCATAATTACTGTATTTTCCAGTAGGTTTGACCTGTATCTTAATACATTTTCTTTCCTCCCAAGAAGAGTCCTAGCTTCAGAGATACCTTGGTGTTTCCTGCTATCAAAATCCTACTTGCTTCTCCATGGAATTGTTACATTTTCAGGGATTTCCTTTCTCATATATAACTGTATCCTTTATATGTCTCAACACACTCATATTCTCATGTCTGAGCGAGGTTGATCTACAACTCCAGGCTTGCTTCACACAACTCCAGCCCGTTTATGGGGTAAATAAAGTGCCAGAAGTAAATGCTATTTGAAGACAGCAAAATTCTTTGCCCCCATGTGACTGGAAAACTGTATCTACCAAAAAGCAGTAATCAACTGATATAAAGTTTATTCTCCTTCCCTATTAAGAATTTGAATATTTACACTAATCAAACATAATAATCATGATATGAAGCTCAAATGATTTTGAGGTTATATGCAATGAATAAAATCTATCTTCTATCCGTGTGCTCTAGCTGTTTAGTTTTTCTCCACAGTGAAATGAATTTTTGTATAACCTTCCAGAGTTATATGTGTGTATAGTATTCAATCCACTCTTTATTTTTAAATGAATGGTAGCAAACTTATATTCAGTGATGATCTTGGTTTTTTCTCTCCCTTAAACATATATTCTGACCTGTACAAAATATGCCCAACTGATTTTTTGACAACAGTACAAAAAAAATTCATTGGAGGAGTGATAGCCTTTTCAACAAATGGACATCCATAGGTAAAAACAAAAACCCACGTTGACCTAAACCTCATTCCATATACAAAAATTAAAATAAATCAAAACTGAAATGTAAAACTATAAAACTTTTAGAGAATAACATAGGAGATCTTCAGGATCTTAGTCCTTAGACTTGATACAAAAGCCCAGTCCTTAAAAGGAAAACAGATAAATTGGACCTCATCAAAATTAAAAACTTTTACTCTTCAAAAGACACTATTAAGAGGTTGAAAAAAGCAAGCTACAAATTGGGAGAAAATATTTGCAAACCACATATCTGACAAAGGACAATATCTGGACAATGCACAAGAATTCTCAAAACTCAGCAGATTAAAAAACAACAACAACAAAAACCCTAACAATCCAATTAGAACATGGATAAAACACATGAGATATTTCACTGATGGGCATCTACAGATGGCAAATCAGCGCATGACTAGGAACACGCCCAGGGAGTTTGGCTCAGCTTTATAAAATTGACTCTAGCAATGGCAAAGTCCCGGCCATAATGATCTTACAGCTTTCCCACATACCCTTTTTCAGGTCTCGGCTCAAAACTTTCCATTTCCTAGAAAATGACTGATGCTCAGCTGCATAGGCCAAATGAACCTCTTTGGAGGTGGCTACTGTGTTCTGTTAATGCTGGCAGGAGAATACTGGCAGTCGATACAGATGTAGAAGTGAGGGCCCCCTTCTCCCCCTGCAAAATTGTCTTGGGCTGTCAACACTGGCTCTGCAGTTTCTGTGGCAGAGAATAGGGAAAAGAACAGAAACTCTGAGAATCAACTGGAGAAGGCGAGCAACCTGCAGAAGTCAGAAGAGAATCAAAAAGAATGAAGGACAGCTCAAGGAGGAAACCAGTCAGCATTTTCCGAGGTTTGACTTCTTGCTGCTACAAACCATGCTCGCCTCAGGGGAAACTTGCCCCGAGGCTACGGCAAAATCCTCATTTCAGAAAAGGGGCTTGCCCCTACCCTTGGGAGCTTTCATTTCCAGTTTGGGGCCTCGGCAACCTGTTGAGTCGCTGGGGCCTTCTATCTTAATTCCTAAGTCTCTTCGTTTCCGAGCGATGAGAACACGTTCAAACGAACCTCCCGTATGAGGAGACCTTTGAAAGTGGAGAGCGAAGCATTGATGACTCCATATTGGGTTATGGAGAGGAGGAATCGCAGTTGGCCCTGAATCCCGCAAGAAGGGGGAACTTGGAAAAAGGGAGGCTTACTTTGGAGTCTCCAATAACGGAGAGCAGCAGAGCAAGTGAAACCTGCGCAGACACAGGAGTAGGGGAGAAACTAAAGCTGAAACAGAGATATTGTCCACTTTTGCCTGATAGATAGGAGTGCGTACTTGGAAGGAGGGAAAAGAAGAAAGGTAGTCGGTTCCACGACCAAGAAGAAATCCTGAGGCAAGGGCTTTGGTTGAGGAAGAACCTGACTCTTGAAAGGTTTTATAAGGCTTTGCTGGGTTCTTGTTCTGGAAATCTGACATTGTAGCCATCATTGTTCCCTACCTAGCTATCATAATTCCCAACCCAAAGGGAATGATTGGTGTCCACTTGAAGAAAGGGTTGAAGATTTGTGAAGACCTCAAACTAGAGATGGTGTGGCATTAATATTTTGAGAATGACATGACTGTAAGGGCGGGAAATAAAGCAAAAAGTGTAGAGGAGGCGGACGAAGAAAAATAGTGAAAAGAAGACATTGAAGTGTTGGGAAAGTGTGTAAGAATCACGATTGAAGAGTATTTCCCAGCTTTTTGCAGCAAGCAGAGTGGTGCAGCAGGAGTGTGCTGGGCCCATAACCCAGAGGTTGGTGGATCGAAACCATTCTCTGCTAAACTTGTGTGTTTTTCTCAAGTCCGGAGATTTTTTTTCCTGCTTCCTACACCTACTGAAACATCCACAAAGCAGAAATGGTAGTCAAAAGAAAGCCACCGGAGACAATCTCACAACAATTCTCATCCTCTCGTCTTCCTGGGGCAGGAGTATCTCATTTTCTCTGCCCCAACTATCTTCAAAGCCCACAGAATGATGGCAAATGCTACCCAGTCTTACTTGTCTTCCACCTCAACTGCTTACTCCCTCACTGCTTGCTTGGCTCTCACTTAGAGGTGCTCAAAAAAGATATGCTGAACCAAAGAAGCCTTACCGTGACCATGGCCACCCACATTTCCTCAACTGCTGGTCGTTGTGGTCTTTGAATGGGATGAAGCCAAGATAAACTGTGGAAGGAAAGCATTAGAGAAGGACCTGGAATGATGGGGAATCTCCATGTGTTGGGCGGAGGCAGAGGTGGATTTATGTGATTGCACCCTGTCCTAGAGGAAGGGACATGGAGGCGAAAGTGTCCAGTTGGGAAATGCTGGGTAATGGCGGGAGAAGAGGAAGAGGAGCAGAGAGAAGAGGAAAAAGAATGGAAGATGACGAGAAAGGAGACCAGAGTGCAGGTGGAGAAAAGGAAGACGTAAGGAGAGAGAAGGAAAGGAGGAGCAGTTGAGTGGAAGTTCAGGAAAGGAAGGAAAAAGTACAGGATTGAGGCGATGTGGAGTTTGAGGGAGACAGTCTTCACCAACTGAAACAAAAATAATTTCAGCCTCCCGTTTGTTTGGTTTCAGGTAAGGGACCAGGAGGGAACTTGACACTTGAGCCTAGGACTTCCTGACCTCCCGCCACATACCTAAAAGGCATCAAGCAAATACATTATGCTTCAGTCCTTTTCCTCAGCTGGGTGTTGCTTCTTCCTCAAATAGAAGCCGGTTTCCCTCCGCAAATTTTTGTATAATTTGGGCCTGGGGCTTTTCTCCTGACTACGCGGAGGTAAAACACACCCCCTTCATACACGTGCAATCATTGATTCCAGGAATAAACTCCCTGAATCAATCTTACCCTAAGTACTCAGCCCGACTTTGATCTACTTTTACCCTGCACTTTCATGTATTTATCGTCAATAATGCAGAGATCAACAATGACCTGCTCAGCTGCCACCGACCCCCCGATCCCCAAGGCCTGGGGTGGAATAAGGAATTACCAAGACTTCGGAAAGACCCATATATTCCCTCACATTATGGACCACTGAGTTGATAGAGACGCACACTTTTAATCTGAGCACCTATTATTCAAATCCCTGTTTTTCTTCTTTTGATTTCAGCCTCACCAGATATGACCTACCGCCTACCTGGAAGATCGCTGCCCAGTGGAGAATGTCTGGGGACCCAGTAAATTAAGAATAAGAAAAAAGTACAACTTGCAGATCCATCCACAGTCATACCCATAACTGCTTTGGGGACCCAGTAAATTAAGAATAAGAAAAAAGTACAACTTGCAGATCCATCCACAGTCATACCCATAACTGCTTTGGGGCCCCAGTAAAAGCCAGCCAGGTGTAATGTTGTCGTCCTTATCTGGCTGGATCACAAAGAAAATGGCTTTATTTAATTTCTTTAGTTGTGTAAGTAGTTTGCTTATTAATACCCAGTTTGGATTCGCGACTTGGTGACCTAGCTATGAGTCTTGGCTTACACTTGTATTTGATCCAAGATTTCGTGGAGTTTCCTTTTGTACGTGAACAAGGACGTACATGATTAAAGAGCCCTGATAAGGGTGCGATTCTTTGGACACGGAAATGCTCCTATCAAGTTTTTTCTTTAGGAATATCTGTTTTGTAAGCAAGGTTTTGACTGCAGGAACAGGAAAGCGTCACCAAAGCCTTGGCTCTTCTAGGGAGAATTACTTAAAAATAATAGTAGTAATTACCTAAAGATAATAATAGTAATAAGAAGACCCCACGCTGTTTGGGGTGCAATCGGCGTGCTTCGTGGAGCCTTTCAGCGGCAACCATAAAGAGCCAGGTTGGAGAACAATCCAGTTTCTCTCTGTAAGGCAACAGCATTCTTCCCCAACTGGCTGTCTCAATAGGTAAAGGTGCCGTAGTCGGTAGGATTCGAACCTGCGCGGGGAAACCCCAATGGATTTCTAGTCCATCGCCTTAACCACTCGGCCACGACTACGTGGCAGTCGCTCGCTCTATTAGCATAAGTAGCTGCATGGAACTCCAGCTCTCTTCAAAGGATCAAATTTTCTACCAGAAAGTGTATTCGTATTAAGAAAAATTTCTTATTCCTTGACATCATTTAGACAAATACCACTCTATGGCGGCAAATTGGCAAGTAACACTTCCTCCTCAGTCTGGAAGGGCCCCTTATTCTGATGCTCTGCTAGAAGGAACCTAAGCAGGAGACATCCTGAGAGACCAGCTTCCTGATCTGTCAGCTTCTGATGGGGATCCTTGAGATACACACACTCAACAACTGAGACACACTCTAACATTTGTTGCAGAATTATGAGTATAACCACGATTTGAAAAACTCGAAATGACCATCAGTTTTCAAAATAAATTTTGGGACATCCATATAGTGGAAGATTCTGAAATTTCTAAAAGATTTCAGTCTTTTAGAAAAGCCACAACTATTTGATTTGAAGGATTGTCCCACCTATGTCAACACTTTTTTATTTTCCTGCATCCATATGCAGGAATAACTAGGGAACAGAACTCAAATAAAACAGCTCCCCAAACCTTAAAAACGTGAAAATTCATGTTACAAATTTTAAAAGCTTATATAACTGTGCTCAGTGTTCTTTCAAAATGATTTTTAAAAAAGAAAAAAACAGTTAAATGCTAGCAAGCAAGAAGGGGTGGAGAAGTCTTCATTAATTCTAACAATCTCTAAATGGCATTGATTATTTGAGAAACAAGTTTAAGGTGAATGCTTTCATTGTGGAGTGTATTGAACAAGACCGATGATTAATCCAACTACCACTTGAGGCAAATATCAGCTCTCGAGCAACATCAATAAATAACCAATAAATCAATAAAAGACATTGTTCTGCTATTCACTTACAAAACTTGATGATTACTTTACACTGTAAAAAGCAACAACAACAAAATTAACTCATAATCCTGCAACCCAGAAACCAGCACTAGCAACGTTTTGAAGTATTCCGCCTCTACTCCCAATATTTCATATGCAAAAGTTTTGCATAGTTGAAGTCATGTTCTTTGCATCCTGCGCTTGTCAGTGAACATTATAAACATTTTCCCAGATCAATTATAAAGTGTTCCCAAATTTTGTTTTACTGGCTTTGTAATGATCTATTACACAGATGAAGCAAAAATATTTAAATATTTATCTATTTTTAAATACCTGTTTTTTGCTATCACATGAGAAATAAAAATAAAGATTTTTATGCAGTACGTGTTTTTCTTTGTTAAGATTATTTCCTTAAGAGGGTGCTTCTCAAACTTAGGTGGGCATCAGAACCACCTGGAGGGCTTCTTGTTAAAACAAATTGCTGGATCTCCTGGCTTCTGCCCTCCCCCCTCCTAGCAAGTTTTTAATTCTGTAGATCTGAATTCAAGCCCAAGAATCTGCATTTCTCACAAGTCCCCAGGTGGTGCACACGCTGCTGCTGGGGACAATAACTTTGATAAGACCGCTCAAGGACAACAAACTTCAAAATAAATGTACTGTGTTAAAGGTTATAAACTCCTTATGAATCTAAATGGAGGTATATAGCAAGCGCCATGGTAGTAAGACCAAATAATATTTGCAAGACTACAGTGAGGGAGGATTGTTCTTACCGTCCTAAAGAAAAACAAATGTTTTTTAACTACCAGAGAGACAAATTCCAGCCTCGATCATGGAAGTCACGTTCCTTTTGTATTTGAGATTCTCTTTAAATCTACTAGGGGACGCACTTCCATTCCTAGAACTCAGAGAAAGTCCTTGGTTTTGGAGCCCTTGACATTTCCATAAAAAGGAATCTAAGCCAAGTGTCCCCTTCATCAACCCATTCTCTCACTCAAGAATCAACCTTATTAATTTAGCTAGATTTATTCTGACATATACATATACATGTTTGCATTTCTTTTTGGCGCTATTCTGCGTTGAGAATGTCTTCCTGCTGAGTTCGGATCCCTGGAAAACCTGTATTCTGAGTTCCTCCCTCTCCCCCGGGCTCCGGAGGCTGAAGTCTTCGTTCTCTTGGGAATTGTCTCGCGTCCTTCACTAGGACAACATGAGTGACCTTCAAAGGAAGGGGACCGAGACCTCTCCTGCCTTGTCTTTTCCAGTTAGGACAGAAATTGCTCTCCCCCACCCCGCCTCCTCATTCTGAACTGTCGCCCCAGTCCGATTTTAATCGTTCTTTTGGAAGCATAAGTCAGTTTGATCCATGGAAGAGATTCTTGATTTAGATTTTAAACCTGAAAGTAAACATAGATGACTCCCCACCCCCACCCCCACCCCCGCCATTTCTCGCACGTTCCCTTCATTCGAGTTCCTTCTCCCGTTGGTATTTACGACTGGAGGTTGTTTAGAGCTCACTCAAAGCTCCCCTTCAGCAGGTTCCCGAGAATTAGGTGTGATCGTGCGTGTCCAAGATTATCACCGGCTTTTGGACAAGCTCCAGCGACTAAGAAGTTCGAGTCGCTTATTTAGGAGCATTTTATTGAATTACATCACCAGCTGGCTCTTGATTTGCTCTAGATGAGCTCTTTCATTCTCGAGGGAGTGGCCAGGACAGGGCTGAGAAACTTTTTGTTGCCAGACCTACTGTTGGGGAACGTGCCACACATCCACCACTAGTTATCACTTTAGCCCACGAAACAGTCAGCAAGTTGGTAGTCGTGGCCGAGTGGTTAAGGCGATGGACTTGAAATCCATTGGGAGCTCCCCGCGCAGGTTCGAATCCTGTCGACTACGGTTTTACCAAGAACCCTGCATGGTTAAACGCGCCTCAAAAAACATTGCAGTACCTCTTGCCACTAAAAGCACAGTGATATTCTCCTACTGTTGATTCGTCACTACGGTAAAGCGAAGGGCTGTCGGGATTCATAAAAAGTAGGGACACGGACAATTTTCGTTGAACACTTAAGATGTGATATAAGCAAGAGCTCCATAATATTTATATCTCCATTTGGTATTTAAACTGTGTGATGGCAATAAATGTATGCAGTAAAGATAGAGTTACAGTTGCAGAGTAGAGGCGTTTTTTGCATTTTCATCTGGGAAAGAAAATTTATGTATCAATAAATACAAGAAAGATAAAGCAAACTTCAATTTTGACCAAACTAAAAGTGATCCGTGCAGTATATGAATGATGGAGCATGAAGAGTAGATTCCACATACTGTGAAGGTCGAAGGGTGTAATGAGGCCATAAGTAGTGTTTTCCCAGTACAGTATTTGCAAAAACAAACAAACAAACAGGGGTGCATAGTGTTTCACAGTTAGTGGCACTGTGAGAGAGAAAACCAACACTCTCTGGTTTTGAATAATGGAATATGTTTACATGTGGAAGCAGGAACTTCACAGAACTCATTTATTATGAAGGAGAATCTACATATGAATGTTTGGATAAGCAATTTACACATGGGCAATGTTAAGAAGAAGCAGACAGTGAATAAGATCGGTGTATGGGGGGGAGAATCTTCATTGTGAGCACACTTGGAGTTAGTGATATGTGTTGGTTGTGAGAAAAAAATTTTGCTTAAAAATTCCACACACAACCTGGTATCATAAAGAGACTATTTGTGTGTGTGTGGAGGGGGGGAATCTTCCCAGCTCCTAGTCCATGTGAAATGCCTGCAGATTTCTAATTCAGGAAAACAAAACAAAACAACTCACACTTCATCCAAGACAAATACTATACTAAAAAAAAAAAAAAAAAAAATTTCCTGAGACCTGGGCAAAACAGTACAAGAACAAATGAAAAAAAGGAAAACTTATATACAAAGAATGTAATTAGTAAAGAAATCATTCATTAGCATAAGTCACTCATTTTATCTGAGAAAAAGGGATGTTTGGTGTTTTGTGCATGGCACAATGACCAGATGAATATTGCGATGAAAATATCATTATGGATTCCCCCCCAATTTTAACTTGAGGTGTGTTAAATCTGTAGATATTTTTTAATGTAATAATGAGTCTTGCATGCCCTTTTACTTAGAGTCACCTACTTTAAGATATTCCATATTTAGATCCGCCCCACCCCCGCCCCACCGTGTCTGTGGTGTCTGTCTGTATTTAGTATATATAAAGCATTTATATATACTACTGGGTTCAGTGGCCTTGTGGATGGGGTGGAGGGCGTCAGAAATTGTGCAGGTAAAGGTCATGGGCAGAAGAGAAATTTTCTATTAACTGTATATTATCCAATGCTATTAGATTTATTTATTTCCCGTATTTGAAATATTGAACAATTTCAAATATTCTTTTTAATGTGCATAGAAAATAAACTTTATTAAAAGAGTCGTTATTGCTTTTTATTAGAGTTGGTTTTCTAGTCGCAGCAGAGTGCAGGGGTTTTGTTATCTTCCACCTGTACTTAACTTACTTCTGATACTTCTTTTATTCCTTATAAAATGAATTCCATTAAACCAGAATGGAATTCCACTTCTGCCTCCTCACCCAGATGCAGATATGTTTGGACTCACAGGAGCTCACAGGAGATATTAGAGGCAAAATTGATAGCGGTCTTTTAGGTGGACAGTATTTTCCGGGGGCAAACAAGTGAAACGAAAGGACAAAGCAGGTTCCACCGAGACTTGAACTCGGATCGCTGGATTCAGAGTCCAGAGTGCTAACCATTACACCATGGAACCGCACGGGGGGTGCTTTCGCTCATAATTGTCCATGATATGTCATAGTAACTCTACTGAAATCATTTAGCTTAAACAATCAAAATTTTTAGTCTACGTCCACTCACGTCACTTTCGAAGAAAATCCTAGGGGATTTAATTTTATTTATTTTTACTTTTCATCCTATTTTTTGCCAAGGAACCCATAGCGTCCGCCCTCTACCATTAACTCAGAAACTTGGTGATCCTAGGCCTCGCTTTCTTCATTAAGAAAAACAGAGTGAGCAGTTCTTATATACACCAGCACTGAATTGAACGTCTTATATCCATTATATGATTTAATATTTTAAAACTCGCTGAAATTTTTTAGTCTTTATATAGGCGGGAAAACTGAGCCTTAGAAATTTCAAGTCTTTTATCTGCACCTCTGTTCAATTTCAGCCATGTGATATTTTTCTCCACAGAGATTATGTAGTTATCAGGTCCATTGCCTCTAGGAAAACAAGTTTTAATGTGTTAATTTCTGGCACATTCACAGAAGAAACCTTGAGAAAAACTATGTTTTCGAGAAAATGGAAAAGGTATGCTTGAAGAAAAAGTCTGAATTTTGTCACCTGTAGCGATCGGTAAGGGACGCGATATTTCAGGATCAGAGACTCATCATACTCGCCTTCGTCAAGAAGAAGGTGCCCAGTGAAGGCTGCCAAATTGTACTAAAGACTTTTGTTTGTTTGTTTGTTTTACTCTATTCCACAGACACCTTTTTCTTAAACCCAGCGCGCTTCCTTAAACACTAGGTTTCTTGGGCGGTGTCGGTGGATCCTCCGCGTCCACGCAGCCAATAGAACCCCTGTCTCCCTTTCAGCTCGCCTGGTCTCTCGCCTCCTTTCGGCTGCACTCACCGAGGCCTCCCAGCAGCAAGTTTCTGTTGAGATTTCCACAGAGCTTTAGCCGAGTTGCGCTTTGGAATTTGTGTTGGTGGAATTCTGGGGATGCTGGCTCCTTTCCCAGCACTCGTCCCAGTGGATGTGTATATAGGCATTCTCCTACGACTGCATAATGACTTCTAACTCCATGGAAGGACATCTGCCTCCTTCAATGAGGCGGCGCAGTGACTACCCGGGGAAAACAAATATCCGCCCTCAGGACTGTTCTGAGAGTTCAGTGCCAGAGGCCTCTGCGATGGCAGCGAGAACGTCGCCACGTACGGCCCTCCGCCTGTCACTCACAGCAGCTTCCTGCAGTCTGGTGCACTCGCCCACGCGGCGGAAGACAACAGAATGGAACTCTCCTGCTAACTGAGATGAACAAAATTGCAAAGGGGGCCCACTTCACCTTCCAGTGGTCTCAGAGATTACAAACACACGAGGATCTTGCAAAACATCAACCCCGTGCAAAACCCTTATAGTGCGGACCTTCTAAAGGCTATAGGAACTTGTACCAGACTCTTGAGTTGTGTTCGCCCAACACAACTGCATATGATCTCCAGCGCGTGAATAAAGTATTATCCTGTAACTCACAAGAGCACAGAACAAAAACCATAGCCAAAGGAAATAATTTTAAAGGGAATGTAGAACTAACGCTTGCAGAGTCCAGAGATAAAACCTCCCCACCTTTCCTAAATAAGCCATTCTCTCAGGCCGGGTGATAGACTATGTCACCTCTTTGTCTAGGGCTACCATATATATGTATATGTATATGTATATGTGTGTGTATATATATCAGAAAATCAGGAAGAATGAATGGGATAAGAAGAAATTAAAAATGAAACAAAGAATTCAAACAGATTTTTTGAAGTTCTTATTCTGGAAAAAAGTCATTAGATTAGCACCTTTTTCAAATCATTTGTTTAGCTAGTTTTACTGAATTCCTGTGAAGGATCCGATGCTGTGCAAGGTGCTAGAGGCATAAAGATAAACAAGATAAGCATGAAACCCCTGTCCTTGTGGAGATTCGTATCTACTAGGTAGGAAGCTCTATCAACGTGTACATAAAACAAAGCCTAGCCAGGAACAGGTTGGAGAAAGCGCTTGTAACGCAGACTCATGGCACAGGTATGATGGAAAGCTAAAGTACAAATAAAATGGAATTTGGTTTGCACAAGAATTAATATTGCTACTCTGCAGAAAGTGCTGGTCCATGATCTTCCATACACAAAATGCACAATAAGAGTGCAGCATATGGATCCTGATTGTAAAAGATGGAGTGGTTTATCTTGGGCAGCAACAATGTAGTAACATATAAAAGAGAAAATAAACAATAAGCTCCATAATGGACTTAGAATTATGGCTCAGACAAGCCCCATTGCTGTTTACTTTTAGGGGGACATGCCAGCATCAGAATGTGAAAACCACGTAGGGCGCTGCTGGTGAACATAGGAGCTTCCAGTGGGGCTTTTATCCTTAATATATTGGTGAGTATTGGTTGCCATGAGGGAAAAAGGCATTGAGCCCATGTAGAAAAGCTGCTTGTACTAGTTAAAAAGAATTTGCTTGGGGCCTCATGGCCACCAAAAGGTATTTAATGCATTTTTCAAAATAAGAAAATTAAGTTGGCATTTTCCTCTCTCTCCCTTTAATAGATTGTGAAGTTATTAGGGAAGACTTCTAAAACCTTTGTTTAGCACCCCAGGGCAAATGGAATGGAAACTTAGGCACTCTCTCACACCAAGATGAACCTAGACACAAAACACAGCACTTAGCAAACCATAACAGGGAATTCACAAAGTTATTGAAGACTCTATGCCTTAGGCTAAGAGTTTCTCCTTTATATCAAGTAGCCTAATTGTAACTATTAAAAAATGAAATAACTCAAGTAAAATTAGGCATAAAGCTGCTAAAGAAGCACCTTTAAATTCAGGCTCCATGATTCATTAGCCCCAATATTGTAACTTAGGAGGCAAAGTTGCACACATGCCTGAGGCTGAGATTCTAGTCAAACCAGTTCTGAGTGTCTCTCTCATCTCAGAGTGGTTATGGGATGTGGGTTCCTGACTATGCAGTTTTGAGAAGCCAGAGTTAGACGTCTTAGGTCAGGACCAGTGGATGGAAACAGGTTCATTTTTAAGCACAGGGTGATCAGAATCTGCACTGCAGCTTATCCTCATTCTTTATGCAGTTTCCCATGAGACAAATTATGTTTGAATTACATTTTCCTCACTTCTTTTGAGGAAGGAAACACGTAAATTTCTAAGTAGCAGCATGTCCCTAAAGTCTCAATGGATATTCTAAAGCTTGTATAAATTAAATATATTTTTTCCCGAGGCTTTTCTTGTTGCAGTTGTCCAATTGGAGGGAGCACCTGGTATCTCCAAGTCCTAGCTGTTACATAAATCATGCTCTATTCAGAATTTCTTGCTTCTGGAAGTTTAAGAAATGGAGAAGAAAATCCAGAAATTGATGGAAGTACAAAGAGAAAGATAAAAATCACAGTCATGGCGGGATATTTTTGCACAATACACCTCTCTGAAAAACTGATTAAAAACACACATGAAAAAATAGCCATAAGACAAAGGAATGCAATTCATATAATATACATACATATATAAGGAACAGGGCACATATCAACTTCTGGATTCCAACTTTTTCCAAACACACATGGAATTATCTCAAACTTGACATTTTACCAGACCACAAAGCAAGTCTCCAAAAACATAACAGGGTTAGATACATGCTATTATTTCAGAACAATAAAATTATACCAAAAATCAAAACATAAAAATTAAAATTTGTATTTGTTTACAAAATAATAAATATGCTTCTCAATAATTTATGGTTTAAAGATCAAATGTCAATCAAATTAGGAACTATTTTACATAACATTGTAAATCAACTATACTTCAATAAAAATATTGACAAAAAAAGAAAGAAATTAGGAACCATTTTGAAATAAATGATAATAAAATAGTACATGTCAAGACATGTACTGTGCAGCTAGAAGGGTACTTAGAGGGTAAGTACCCTAGATATCCTAGAAGGGTACCTTAAACACATATGTATAAATAAAATAAATGCTAAAGAGTAATTAAGCATTCGTTACCTGAAATTAAGAATCAGCCACTAATTTAATTCAAATGAAACACTAGTGAAGGAAATAATGAAGCAAAGAGTAGAGAGTAACGCAATAGAAAATAAATACAAAATGGACTCAGAGTGTTCATCGAAAAGAAAGCGCAGCTGACACTTTTAGGAATTGAAATGGACTATGTTGAAGACAAATCACCCAGTGAGTTTGTGTTCATTAACCCAAACAACAAAGAAACGAGTGGCTGTGGAGAAAGCTTTAATATTTGACTCCTAGGGACTACTCAGGCTGTAAGCTCCAGGAGCGCTCATGGAAACCCTATGGCTCTCTGAAGAAATCTTGTGACAGGCACATACTTAAGGTTTAAAACGTATGATTGCCTTATGAGTAATGCATTTTAATGCAAAAATTAAGTAATGCATTTTGAAAATGAAAAATAGCCAACAAAACTAACAACAAAAATGGTAATCTTTTTCTTTTTGATTTTTTATTGTGACAAAATATATGTAACATAAAATTGACCATTTTAACCATTTTTAAGTGTACAGTTCAACGGCATTAAGTATATTCACATTGCTGTGCAACCATCATCTACCTCCAGAACATTTTTCATCTTCTCAAACTGAAACTCTGTATCCATTAATTAATAACTGCCCATTTCCCCCTCTTCCCAGCCCTGGGCAGCCACCATTCTACTTTCTATCTCTATGAATTTACTCTAAGTATCTCATATAAGCAGATTTATACAGTATTTGTCCTTTTATTACTGGCATAATTCACTTAGCACAATGTCTTTAAGGTTCACTCATGTTGCAGTCTGCACCAGAATTTCACTCCTTTTTAAGGCTGAATAATATTTCATTGTATGTATATTTTGTATGTATGTGCATTTTGTTTATCCACTCATCCATCAATGGACACTTGGATTGCTTCTGTCTTTCTGCTATTGTGAATAATGCTGCTATGAACATGGGTGTACAAATATCTGTTTGAGTCTCTGCTTTCAATTATTTTGGGTATACCCAGAAGTGCAATTTCTGGAACATATCATAATTCTATTTTTAATTTTTTGCAACCTCATTGAGATGTAATTGACATATAACATTGTGCAAGTTTAAGGTGTACAACATAATGATTTGATATATGCATATATTGCAAAATGATTACCACAATAAGGTTAGTTAACACTTCACCAAAAGGAGTATGAAGGTGGCAAATAACACCCAAAAGGATGTTCAGCATCATTAACCATTAGGAAATGCAAATTAAAATAACAATGAGGTATCATTACACACCTATTTAAATGGTTAAAATTAAAGATGCAGACAACATCAGTGGCTGGTGAGGATGAGGAGCAACTAGAAATCTCATTCACTGGTGATAATAAAGAAAAGTACAGCCACTCTGGAAAACAGTTTGACAATTTCTTATAAAGTTATACACTTGCCATGTACCCCAGCAATTGCACTTCTAGGAATCTATCCAAGAAAAATGAAAATGTACATACGCTGTTAATAGCTTTTTTCCCCACAATTGCCAGAAACTGGAAACAACCCACATGTCCTGCAATGGATAGGTGAAGAAATAAACTGTGGTACACCCACACAATGGAATTCTATTCAACAGCAAAAAGGTACAAAATTTTGATATATGCAACAACTTGCATAAATCTCAAGGCATGTTCTATCTTAAGTGAAAGAAGCTAATCTCAAAAAGCTAATCTTACATTTTGTATGATTCGGTTTCCATAACATTCTCAAAAAAGTCAAACAAAGCAACAGAAAACGTATCTGGTTGTCCAACTGTTATGTACGGGATTAGGAGGTGACTACAAAGGGATAACACAAGGGAGGTTTATGGATTGATGGAACTGTTCTGTATCCTGATTGTGGTAGTGGTTACACGAATATATGCGTATAATTTCAAAAAGCCAATATTACTCTATGACAAAATTTTTAATAAAATAGAAACAGCTTAACACTTTCACCAACGTGTCTCTTTGGGGAGGGTTTTGGGGAGAGAAAACTCAGGCACCCTTGAGCCTTGTACAAGGATGTGAGCGGGGAATTACTAAGGCTCTCCTAGGGAAAACTTGTTGAGGGAGTAGTTTGTTCTCTCTTTGTTTTTCGCCGGAAGCACGTTTTTGCCAGGCTGGGGAAGGTGCACTCTCCGTAGGTTAAAATTTCGATCGTAATCGGCAGGATTCGAACCTGCGCGGGGAAACCCCAATGGATTTCTAGTCCATCGCCTTAACCTCTCGGCCACGACTACTGGTGTGGGAAGGGAGGGGTCTCATTATAAAACGATATGTGGTAGATATAAAGATAAGACTCCTGTGTAGACAAAAGTGTGTGCAGCGAGTTGGGCAAAAACACTCAGGTGAATGAAAGCTTGGGGAGGGAAATCAAACTCTCTCCGGCAGCCCCGACATGACATTTAGGGGAACTGGGATGAGAGTACTCGGCTGTACAAGAATCTTTGCTCAAAGTTCAGGTCAGTTCACCAACTAGCGCCTGCCTCCCTCGCGGATGAGTTGGGTTCATGCTGGGTGCTGGGGTCTCCGAAACAGGAACCAAATTTACTCAGCACCGAGGTGAAATCAGCGTAATCCTACTTTTAGACGTGGTGGGACCAACCCTTCTGCTAGAACTTCTAGCCGGCTCGATGAATGATACTGTGCTCAACGGGTTTCAGGGAAGGGAATGCTCCCGCTGATTTATGTCTAAGGTGGGGGGAGAGAAAAACGACGTCGAAAATCTCCTCTAGATTCCCTCGCTCGTTGTTTCTAGGCTCCTAATTTAGGCCCAAAGTATTAATCTCACCGTGTTTGGGAAGGTGCTTTGCAGATGCAAATACGCTTTCACTTTCCAGACACGTTAAGAAGAGGCATTGCCGGTCCATGAGTTGCGTTTTCTGTGAGATCGTAGCTGCTTTCTAAAAAAATGGATTACGTGGTTCAGTTTTTTGGGGGCAATGCAAGGGCTCGTTTTCTCTAAATGTAACCCACACTGCACGTTTCCCGTTCTCCTTTTTACATTTGTAACTCACTGGTTCCTTCAGCAGAATTTCCAGATGCTCTGCAGAAATGATTCAGAATAGAATGGTTAAATGGAGATGCTGGATCCCAAGATGCACATGTAAGTCCCCATTTTATTACCAACAAACTGTTAATGGGTAAGAGGTGAGAGCTGATGAATACGATGTATCTTGAGAAAGCTGATAGGTAATTGCTTGGATTTAATACATTATATTTAACCAGAAGTAACAAAGTGTTCTTTAAATAGAGTTCTATTCAATTCAGATATCACTGAGAAAGCCTTATGGGGGGGGTAGATCTAATTAAATATCAAATAATTTACTTTTATCTATATCCAGAAAAGATCAATAATGCCATGACTAACAGAAGAAATCTGGTCATGAAAAGCAAGTGCATCATTCAGTCTGTGTGCTCATAGATTCAGAGCATTTCTAATGTGTTTTTCCATTGGCAATTTTTGGAAACTTCCCAACCATTTGCATTAAGAGATTGCCAAATATATTTAAAATCTTTATCTTCTGTCCCTGTAGGAGTATTTTGGGGGCAGACCTGTGTTATGAGGATTCCTAAAACGTTTTTTTAAAGTTACAATTTTTTTGTTATGACGATAAAAGCCCATAAAAGAATAGTTTATCAAAGTATGCATACAAAATAATTTTAAAAGTCTAATTAAATATTAGCAGGTGATGGGGGGAGAGACGCCTCCATGGATTCTACAAACTTCTAACTAGCATCAGTTATTCAAGAAACAAACTCAAGGCCCACGTGATTGTGAAGGGCATTGAAAAAGACAGTTGCTCAAACCAAAGACTACTGAGGTAACATTCAGTAACCTCAAAGTCCTTCAGTCTACGTTTAGAGAATTCATCTTTATTGTGCCAAGTAAAATAAATTTCTCCTTCTTGAGAAAACTTGGGTAATGATGACTAACACACTGGGGGTGGGGGTGGGGTGGAGAGAAACCAGCAACAGCAGCACTTTGGTTTGTCTCTCCCTCAGTATTTTGAATGCAGAAAAATGTGGATAGTTGAAGTCATACAGGATGTGAATTGTGCCAATATCTTCCAGATAGAAACCACCAGGAATACATATGCAGCTGAATAAGTTGGGCATAGAACTCCTTGTAGCAATTGAGAACACAGTGGGGAAGCATGGGTACATCCTAGTAAAAGAGTACTAAAAAGTACTTAAAGAATTTAGTCTTGTGTTGGGCGATTTGGGAAAAGAGTTAAAGAATCAGGACTTTGTTTTAGATTAAATGCTGTCTGGAAGTAAGGGGTGATTCTCTGATTAAATAGCTTAAATTTAGGATTAGGATTTAAGATCCTATCCTGAAGGAAGGAAGAATAGAGCAATGCTAAAACTATGATTGGCAAAAAACCGTAGTCATTTTTTGGTATGTGTATTTACCAAGATAAGGAGGTTTGGGGTCATTTTTGTGGTTTGAACAATGCTTTTGTGCAAGTGTGTGTGTGTGTGTTTCATGTTTGTGTTCGTGTTCAGACATGATTACAAAGTGGTCTTAATTTTGTCTTGATCAACCATGGTCATGGAATGGCCTTGTCTGACATTGGTGTTCTGTGAAATTGTTTCTGTTCAACAAAAGAACATCAAGTCCTAGCTGATAGTACCAGGTCAGCTCCCAAATGTCAAGGGCTGCTTTTATCTCTCTAATTTGTGTATTTGACTAATTTAATTGAATATTATATCAATATTTTTTCAGGAGCTTTCTAAATGTTATTTTAGTGGCTTTGTAATGTTCCATTATTCAGATGAAGTAAGAATTAATGAAATATTCCCCTTTGTTGGACAGCTATGTCATTTCTGCTGTGCTACTGTTATCAATTTTTTAAAAATACCATCATTGTTTTTGTGCACCAAATGTTTTTCTTCAGTTAATATTAATTCCCTAGAACAGTGTTTTACAAAGCGAATTACTGATTCAAGTGTTATCAAGCTTAAAATTAGCTGAAATGACTGTATTTGGTAAGTGCTATGGTTTCTTGTGAGATTATAAAGAAGGGAATGATTACTCCTGTTACACCAGAGGAAAAGAGAAGCTGGTGAAATTTAACTACAAATGAGAGTTTGGGAGATATGGACTGGAGAAAACTTTTCCCTTGTAATCTGAAAATGTGTTGGTATTTACTTGTTTGTGTCCTAGCAACACACTTCGATTCCCAGAATGGGGATTGGGGGTCTAAATTAACTGTCCCTGCCATACCCAGTAACAGGAAGCTGGCTCAAAATCCTCCTCTCATGAACCACATAATCTCTAAACTCAGAATCAACCCTATTTATAATAAAACTTAATTTTGCATAGCTTTATTTACATGTTTCTATCTGTCCTTTGAGCTTTGTGCGCGACAGAATGTAGCTAAGGCCGGCTCTTTGGAAAACTTGCTCTCTGGGATTGTGCCTTTTCCTCTGTGGCCGCGGACTTCCCTCTTTGGCACGTTCTCGCGTGCTTCACTAAGGAGCAGAGAAGTGAACTTTTTCTGAGCGGGTTGGAGACCGTCCCTGAATCCTCCTTTTCAGCAAGGAAGGGAGCTGGTCAGCTCCCCACCGACTCTCAGCCAAGCATTCCCCCCACGTGAGACTTCGAATAGCCCTTTGGGCCAGGGGAAGGGCAACGCAGTTTACTGTTATCAAAGTCAGTTACCGGTTAGCTGTGAAAGCAAACGCAGACGACCCCGATTCTTTCGAGTGTCCTTCATTCCGGGTCCTTCTCCCACTAGCATGTCCAAGTTTGAGGCTGCCTGGAGGTGCCATTCAGCTCCGGCCCGCGTCTCCTCAGCTCCCGAAACTTGGACTTGAACCGACACGTCCTCAAAGACAAGAGGCTGGAGTATAAACTCTGTGGTCAAGGAAGCTTGACCAGATCTACCTCCCACTTTCCCCAGTCCTTAGGCTGCCGGAAGGAGCTGAGGAGCTAAGGAAGTGATGCGCGGCGTAGTCCTGGGAAGAAGCCGAGCACTGGGAGAGAAACCACGGCCCGGAGGAGAGGATGCGGGAGTGGGCTGCGGGTGTGAACGCACAGGCTCTCAGTACCCAGGCTCCTAGGCTCTAGGGCTGCAAGAACTTTTTCACTCAACTCAAACTTCAGCTCTGGTCTAACACGTCCTTTTTCTGCTTTGTGTTTTTGCAGACAGTCGGTTCAGAGATCACGTTTTGTCTTGTAATTTTCAGAATTAATTATTTTCATTTCTGAAATGAAATGGCCTGAGCTTTCTTCTCTTCCTTCCACTACCCTCCTTCAGTTTCTCAGATCACAACCTCTCGCCTGCTCCGGGTCAACAAACCTTGGACTCTCCCGCTCTTGAGTTTCACCCTCAATGACCTCACCTGTAATTCATCCCTTCCTGTCCTCAAAGACATCAACCCACGTGACCGACGGTCGCTAAATGAGCCAGTGCGACTGGACCCTACGGTCTCACGGAAAAGCGGCAGCGAATAAAAAGGCGTCTTTTGATCTCAGAGTAGAGTCACCAAAAGAAAATTCCCGAGTTAGAAAACCTGCGATCTTTCCAAAGCTCCCTGGACGCATTTAAAAACGGTAGTCCTCTCGAGAGAGAAGGCGACAGTGGGATTGCGTTGCTCCATGAGCCCATTGGCAAAACAACATACGAACTCATCTTTTTCAAAAAGAACACAAGTACGAACAAGAAGGGTCCCCAGATCGAAAGAGAGAACTCCAGACTGGAGCTAGAGGAAAGGGAGTGGTGGGGCTGGCCACATATTTACAGTATCTCCCAACGTCATTTGTTGGAAGTTCCTCAAGTTCCATTTTTGCGAAGCCAACAGTCCCGAGAGTGAACTTGGAGAGACCAAATGAAACTGGACAAACTATTTCTTATTTCATGGCAACGAATGACATTAGTCACTGAAAGGCTCAGAAATTCTCCCACGTTGGGCATTGCATGTCCCTTGCACTGTCTTATTTGTTTTTGTGTTTCTTGAACTTTCACGGTGACTGGAACAGATTAAACCTCCACGATTTGTATTTATTGTTAAGCAAATAAATAATCAACAGTCTTTGGGAGCCAGCCAAGCCCCAAATACCGTCGGGCTCTGTGGCGCAATGGATAGCGCATTGGACTTCTAGTGTGGAAGCTAAGGCATTCAAAGGTTGTGGGTTCGAGTCCCGCCAGAGTCGTGGATGTTTTGTCACCAACTGGATGCCCTTGCCAATAGTCGGTCCATTCCTGTATGAATTGAACGTTTTCTCCACAGTCAGTGAATACCAGGTCCTTACATTTCTCTCTGCTGATATTTCTATTTTCTTGTGTTTACATTTGAGGAGCTTCTTCATAAGCATTCCCATGTGTGTCAACAGTGATTTGATGAAAAAATTATATATCCTACCCATCTTTTGTGTGTATACACATGATAGCAGAAGAAGATAAAGAATCAGAAAGCCAGATATCAGGGAGAATTGTTGGGGCTTAAATTATACTTGAAATCCTATGGGAGGAAAAGTAGATTCTGTCACTCTCAAAGTTGAAAGTGTCATTCTCATTCCTTGGACTGGCTTCATATTGTAAGTAGAGCTGTTAATAGAGCCCAGGACTTCTGAATAAGAACTTTTAAGCACCCAAAATTGGGTCAGTGGATAGACAGATTGTACTGATACTAATAAGAATGCAGTAATAAGGCAGAAGTAGAAACAGATGTGTGAATGGGTCATTCTCTGGGTCCAAAGATAAACATTTGGACATTCATAAGAAATGTGGTCTGTCATAATGAGAAAAAAATTTTTTTTTTTTGCTTGAATGCTTTGCTTAGTTTTGGGGAGTTCGTTCTAATAATGCCAACGTTTCAGGCCATAACTGTTTCTTATGTCACTTCTGTGCATTCCTTAGGAAACCATAATTATGAGTAAAAGTAACTGATTCATAGGAGAAGAGGCTGGTGATCCTTTCCTGGAAGAAAAATGTGAGCTAACTGGATGTGAACCCAGCCGTGGAAGTAATGTTCCTGGCTTCTGTACTAGGATGACAACACAATGTCTACATTTCTGTGGCACAAAATTGGAAAAAGAACAGAATGCTAGGAATCGCTTGGAGAAGAACGGCACCATGCAGAATTTAGTGGGAAATCAAGAGAGGGCCAATGATGGCTCCTGCAGAAGGTCAGTCAGCATCTCCTCAGTTTGGACAAGGCATAGCTGCCCTGGGCTCTGGAATCATGGGCTAGTTTCACCTGGGCTAGTTTCGCCTTATCACTTGGAGAGCAGTAGTTTCCTTTTCCTTAACATACTTGAGACATTAGTATACTCTATCTGCAGAATCCCACTTAAAACCTTACTTCTCATTGTTAAGAGTATTTTGTCTCTAAGAATTTTTACTTCAGAGCAATGCAAATTCATTTAAAATTAAATAGGCTAAAATTATGCATTTGAAAGCTAAGATGTGAATATGGCTAACTCAGCACCTGGTCACAGGGGAGGAGACTAAAATTGGCTCTGGTCTTGGATGTGAACAAAGTCTTCGATGAAGGAAAGATCATAAGTTTGGACTCTAATAACTAAAAGATTAATAATAATCCAGAGAACCAAGGGAATATAAGATCTGCACAGACTTGAAGACAGTACCAAAAATGTCTAAATAAGTTTTACTGACCACTCTTGCTTGGCAAAGAAGGAGCTTCTTTGGGAGGATAGGGAAAGGAGGAAGTTAGTCTATGAGAACAAGAACTAAAGTGGAGGGAAATGGCTTTGCCTAAAAAGGATTTAATTTTAAAAAGTTTTTAAATGGCTTTGCCCAGTTCCCCATCTGGAATAGTGGAGTCATTGACAAAAAAAAAAATCCACAGACATAACCATAAAGTTCTGTTTTCTGATCCATCATCCATAGACAAAATGGTCAAGACACTACCAAAGAAAAAAAAAATCAGTTTCCTTTATAAAGTGAAATGGCCACTTCAATTTTCTTTCAAAAATAAACGATCTAGACAACATTATTGTATTATAATCATCAAACTTGCTAAGAGACTAGAACTTAATTACTCAAACCACTAAAAAGAAATCATAATTACTCTAAGCTAAGAAGTTAGCCTACTATGGTTTCATGGATACTGGCAGAAGATATGAGACTCCTGGATGAGAGACAAAGGACAGTTTATTATTCACCACAATATCAGTAGCCAGATAACATCATTTGAACTGATTCCCCAAGTATCATATCCCCACAGGGATCACTGGGAGGACATCTTGGAGGCTGGCTACCAGATATGTCTAAGTGTGGTCTTCTTTGTATTTATCCAGCTTGGTTGAGGTAGGGCTTTTTGAGTATTCGGATCAATTTCCAGTCATTATCTTTTCAAATGTGGCTTCTTTCCAATCTTTTCTCTCCTTGCCTTCTTGGCTGTAACTGTCAATGTGTTATACCTTCTCAACTTCTTGATTGTGTTTTCCTTTAATAACTTTTTTATTCTGGATATTTTCATCTTACCAATTTATTAATTCTCTTTTTGCTAATTTGTTTTAAAACCCATCCATTACATTCTTAAATTATTTTTTAAAGTTTATATTTTCTTTCTCTATTTTCAGGTGGGTTTTTTTTGAGTCAAAATTCTTAATTTTGTGTGTCATTTCCTTTGACTATATTAAGTGCAGCTAATTTTGAACCACTTTGTTGGATTACCATTGTATGGATTCCAGGAGGGCCGTTTTTTACTGTCGGATGTTTCTCATAGTTTTGGTCAGTTTTGTTGGTGCTTTGGAAATCTGCCATCAGAAATGAAGTGTTTTACCAAAGAATAATGGATTGCATACTTTTCTTTTAAACCTCCCCTTGCCATGGGACCACTGGTAAAGTAAAGTAAGATCACTTGAAACAATATGTACTGGTTTGAAGACTATGCTTTTAAGTCATAGTATGCTTTCCAATAGTCATCAAATTTTGGAATAACTTGAAGCATTGCTAGTTTGATTCAGTTCAACTTAAAAATTTTAGATGGGTTAGAAATTACATGGAGTTTCTATAACAAACATTATCCATATTAAATTAAGATATTATTGAGATAGAAATTACATATTTTATTGTACGTCCTCCGAAAACTCACTGATACTATAGTTAAAAGATTTTTTACAACACCACTATGGGAAGAACACAAAAGAAGTGAAAAGCAAGAAACATTAAAGCCAAAAAACAGGTGGACAAATAGTAATAGACTTCACAGAAACAACCTGATTTATACCAAAGATTCTTCAAAAAGCTCTGGAACTGAGAACACTATGTACTGGAGGCTAAAGGGAAACTTAAAGCAGATTGTCTAAAATTTGAGAAGCAATTAGATTCCTAAATTCTCTGCACTTATACATACTGACTGTTTGGCCTTCCACCACCCAGGAAAAAATCTGGAGATTTATTCTTCAAAGAAAATAAAGAATGGGGTTAGACTGTTACAGATGAGGATCTGAGTACCATAGTGAGAACAGGAGAGGTTAAGCATTTTGGTGTATAGGAACGCTGAAGGCCGAAATGCCTAGCTCTTTTTCTTCACCTTACTCTCAGATCTCTGCCAGTTAGGGCTTTACCCTGCTGGCAGGACTGAAAAAAACAGACTTTCAAAAATGAAAGGTAAAAATACTAAGAATCTATGTGTGGGGCAACCGATGTAAGTTGGGAAAGTCTAACATAACAGATAAGCATATTGAAGGCTCTCTTCACCATTACCTCAGACTTTGAGTTATTTTTATAATCTAAAAAAATAAAAACAAAAAACCCTTGAGAACACTCTCCACTAAAACAGTGGAGCAATTAAATGAACAAAAAATAGATTATAAACAGGTGAGCAAAGAGAAGATTCAGATGACAGCTGTGCAGCAGGCCCACAGAGCAACCATTTCAGACTGCACGCAAGTAGAGGTCAACTGGAAAAATAGCTTCAAGAAAAATATTTGAACTGATATATTACCTGATTTGATTGATCTTGTGGAAAGCTCTACTGAAAGCTATTTGGCAGTTAAGGAAGAATTAGCAATTACCAATAGATGCGAAGGAACTTAGGCACATTAAAGTTTTTCTTTTTAAAGTTTGCCTTTTTAGGCAATTATTAGCATCCAGTAAAGAATGGAAACACAATCATAGCTCACGATGCTGTGTATAATACTTTCATAGGAAAATGACATAAACAATAAATGTTGAATTAAACAAAAGATGAAATAATTATTTTGGAAGGATAAGGAGTAGTGGGTGATGGTGGTGTAAAACAGTTAACTAATTAACATGATGGAAAGTAAGTAGATAATATCTTAATTGATTAATCAATAATAGCAGTTATACATATTACTTAGGAAAATAGAGATCTGTAAATCCAAGAAGGAAACAGTTAAAATGTTAATTTTGGTGGCATCTAGACAAGATAATTTGAGGAATTAGGGGACAGAAGACATGTATTTCACAATGAGATTTCTAGTAATATTGAACATTTTAAAGCATATCCATGCTAGAGGAATTTATACTGAGACATTCAGAAAGCACTCATTTTTATTTTTAATATGAGGACTATTTATAAAGATGTATACAATTAGAGAAAAACCACCAGGGAGAATGTAGTTCTCCAGCACAAGTAATAGTAGGGGTATTATTACTCCTATACCTGAGGAGGCATGGAGAGAGTGTAATTACTTGAACTCAGAAGAAGAGAGCCTTGTAGAGAGGGCTACCTTGAATGAGGTGTGGCCTCCAGTCAAGGAATGCAGCTCATCTGGTGACCTGCAAGGAGAGAGACAAGAAGTAAATACCTGCCACTCATATCTCCTACTGGGACTCCCACTGAGCTAACCCAGCTGGAAACCAAAGAGCTCAAAAACCCATACAGGCCAGGTCCAAGGGCTATATCAGCATGCAGTAGGGTGAAGAGCCACACACACACACACACACACACACACACACACACACACACACACAATAAATAAATATATATATGTATATATATATGGCACAAGCACAAAAGAGAATTGACAATGAGAAAAACAGCAAACAATATAGAGGATATCAGAAGAGAACAACAAAAACAGAACAAAATTTCAAAAAGGATTAGGTAGAAAATGATATGTAAAAAGAAAAGCAAAGAAGATCCAACATATGAATTGCTGGATTTACCAAAAAAAAAAAAATCAAAGTAATAAAACATATATTTAACAAATAATTTAGGTTCTGGTAGGTAGAGCCACCCTTAGGGGCAATGCGACCTGGGCAAGTTTCCTTTCTTTCTTTCTTTCTTTCTCTCTTTCTTTCCTTCTGTCTATAACAACTTGATTTAAAAATTACTCCTGGTTGAGAATCACTGTTCTACTCTTCTGCCTCTCACACCTCTCTTACCTTACGCCATGAATATATCAAGCTCTTCATTTCACAGCCCATACCCTTAGACTAGCAAAGACACGTGATGGGAGAAGATATGCAAGAAAGGAAAGAGGAAGGAGAAGAAAAAAAGAGAGTCAGTTGAGGACAGTGGAGAGGGAGGGACACGCAGGAGAGCTGTGGAAGAATATTCAAAACTTATCCTTACAGAACAGTTAAAATACTGAGTATAGGAACTTATAACCATCACCTCATCACCTATTTTAAGACCTGCATTTTAATACTGATATATTAGTATTATTCCATAGATATTCATAAACATGCAATTTTTATTGAAAGAAAGAAAAGGAAAGGAGGGAAGGAAGGTGGGCGTGATGAGGGAACAGACATCTAAATCGCACTGGTCTAAGAAGGGTGAAATATGGATGGTAATGGGTAAGATTTGAAAACGCCTCCTACGAAGGTAACTGTGATTCACTCACAGAAGTTGCAGAATTTGAGCGTGATAAGAACAGAACAACCCCATCTCAGAAGTGGGATTCGAACCCACGGCTCCAACCAGAGACTAGAAACCCCGAGCTCGGGAAGTAGAAACTTGAGTCTGGCGCCTTAGGCCACTCGGCCATCCTGACATGTGTGGTATAATCTGCTGCTGTGATTAACAACCAATGATATTCGTATTACATCCAGAATACGTGGGGTGAAACACAAGCTCTGAACTGATCGCAAAACGGAAGAGGCAAAAAGACAAATTTTGATGGAAGCTGGAGGCTGTTGCTATGGCACAAAGTTAAGTCAGCCCCAGAGCCCGGGATCCGAGGGTATTGATAAGCCGCTCCCACCACACGTCCCCTTACCCCTCCCGCACCGCGCTGCCTGCCTCCCAAAGGCCCGCTAGGCCACGGCCCACGACGGTCCCCATGGTGTGGGAATTTCACAAATCATAGAAGAGCCCACAGAACAGAGTTAGCGCTGGTTTCGAAGACCGCTTCAGCCAGCTTCCCGCGGTGTTCATGCTCTCTCATTCCCACAATAAAATAAAAAGTAACATAGGCAAGGAGAGAGCCCGTGAGAAGGGCTAAAAACCCTCCTTTAATAACCCTATTTAAATAATAATAATAATAATAAACCTATTTAAACATTAGAACTGTCCGTCTAAGAGTACGAGGCGGGCATATTGCACACTCTTCCAGTGTTTCTCCCCATAATCTTCACTTCTCCTTCCATATCTTCTTTTCATTGGCTTTTATCTCCCTCATTTCTTTTCTCCCATTAATTTCCTCCCAATGGCCTAGGGAAAGAGGATGCGATGTATTATGTGATACAGGATAATAGATACACGAGTTCAAAGGGTTGATGGCCGTTACCGAGTAACAAATAGCTTCTCTCTCTCTCCACCCCAGTCCCCCAGCCCCCAGTGGTAAAGGTGAGAGGTTTTTACTCTGTTGTTTATTCTTCATTTTGTGTCAAGCTAGTTCCTACTGTCCTTGCTTCCATTTCCTATGGTTAGGGCTCCCAGCGTTGTAGACACCAAGTGTAAATCAGTTATTGCAGTCTACTTTGTATATGGACAATGGCCAAAGGGGAGTTCATTTTACTTTTGTTGTTTACCTGTCCGTAATTTTTTGTCTGACTGAGCACCTAAAATATTATTTGCTGCTTTCCTGACCTTCCCTTCCCAAGAATGTGACTTTTTGCTTTCCTATGGATAAAGCTGACTCGATTTATTTTTTTATTCACTTATTTATTTATTTAACAATATTTATTTAATGTATACTCAGATTCTGTAGTTGGGTCTGAGGATACAGAAATGGAGCAGTTGGGGGCTGGGGGCAGACAGTACCCCAAGCTAATGAGTGTCAAAACACACTCCTGCCAAAGTCTGCCAGTGACACACCTGCAACTGAAAAAGTTGGTTTTACTAACTATTGCAGTAAGAGAGAATGCACAACAGGGAAACAGTGGAGTGCCTCAGTCAAAGAGTGTTAGAAAGAACTGATTATAGGATTTGGGCTTTGGTTAGGTGATTTCGGGGAGGGTTTAAGGAAGTATGGCTTTGCAGTGGTTTGTATACTGTCAGGAGGTGGGGGTAATTCTATGGTTGGATATCTTAAATCTTATCTAAAGGGAGGGCAAACTAGAGTAAAAATAGAGCTGGAATTAGTAAAGAAGCAGCAGTGTTTACATGAAGTGGGAGAGGGAAATGTTTGGTATTCTGTGGCTTGGACAATATTCATGTTTTCATTTGTATTCAGGCACTATTATGGAGTTGTCTTGTTTCTGTCTTAACTTACTAGAGAGGTCTTGTCTGATATTGATGTTCTGGGAAATTGTTTATATTCAACAAGAAAACATCAAGACATAGCTGTAAATGCCAGGTCAGCTCCTGGATGTCCAGGACTGCTTTTCTCTGTCTCATAATTAATATATACAGACAGCTAGATGGTGGTAAAAGCCATAAAGAAACATTAAACAAGGAAGAGATACGGGATGTGAGGGAGATTTGTGACATTGTTAAATAGTGTTATCATTGACGGTCTCATTGAGAAGGTGGCATTTGCACAAAGACCTGAATGAATAAAAAGATTGACTCATGTGAATATCTGGGGTAGATATTTCCAGGTAGAGGGACTAGCAAGGGCAAAGTTGATAAAATGGGATAAGGCCTGATGTTTTTGAGTAAAGGCAAAGAAACCTATCTTTCTGGCAGAGAAATTGTGCAACATATAACCTCATTGCTTAACCTGTCTCCATCCTTTCCCAAATCAAGATAATCATCCCTTCCTGCCCACTCCTCCATCCCTAGGCCTCACCAGAGCTCTCATCCTATTCTTTCTTCCACGTCTGATTTTTATCTTATCAATGACCTTGAGAGTCAGAAAAAGTACCTAAAATTGCATGAAGCTCAGAGATATAGAGAGGATGTTTATTTTATATGTTACTTGGATATTGGGGGGAAAAATATTCTGCAGGTGTGATGGTTTGTATTTTTTTGGTCAAGTCAAAATGACCTCTGATCCACATTTAGTAATATCTAAATGTTATTCCCCAGGTATATAATTGTCACATTATATTTAATTTCGAAATTCTGTGTGTAACTTATATCATAAAATGACATTTGCACACACATTATTTCATAATGGTTAGTATTATAGGTAATATATGAGTTTTATGCATTATTTTCTTCATATGTGGTCAGGATTGCATTTGGCTTCAGGTATAGAAAACACAATAAATAATGCCTTAAATAATAGAAGGATTACTGATTCAAAAATAAGTAGTCTTGGGTTAGGCAGTCCTCATGAAACTAAGCACTTCCTATCTTCCTCTTCTGCCACCTATGCTTTGGGATGTTTGTCCCCATGATCTCTCTACGGGTGCTCAAAAACTGTCTCATGAACCAATAAACACTGAATGAAACAAGAGCACTATTTCCTGAACTGCCAAGTCATTCCTGGTTTTGGAGGAGTGGGCCTCTAGATAAAATGTGGAGGAGAAAATTAGAGGACGTCTTGGATTTTTTTCCCCCTAGCCCTGAAGAACCCAGACATCCCATTTCTGAAACTGAGGGGAAAATACCAAAGGGTACAACCAGATTTGATTCTCCTGCATTAGGTCCAGGTTCTGAACCTCATTTCTCTCCATCTTTTCATTCTTTGGAAGATTCTCCTCAGTTACTCCAGTCGTTCCTAAAAATGGTCATCTCCTCCGGGTTCCCGCACAGGTTGGTGAGGGAGCCTGTGCATCTTCTCTTCAAACATATCTGAGAAGTAAATACGGTCTCCGAGGGTCCTTCCGCCCAGATCTGCGAATCCCCTTCGGCAATAATTGACTCTAGGAATAATCTTCATTCTACCAGCAATTAAAAAGTGTGCTTGAACGTACAGTGCAGAGGTTAAATGGTCTGCTTGGTGAGTAAATGACTCAAGTGGTCGAGCCACACTTTTGGAAGACCCTGGTTTTTCTGAAGCCATGGATTACTCCAGCTCTTCCTGGGCATTGAAATTGCTAATGGAATTTGGTTATTTATAGCACGAATTAAGACCTTGACAAGGGCCTGGATAGCTCAGTTGGTAGAGCATCAGACTTTTAATCTGAGGGTCCAGGGTTCAAGTCCCTGTTCAGGCGCTGGTTCCTGTGGTTTTTTTTGTTTTTTTAGGCAACGGACATTGACGTATTTTGGAGAAAAGGGGGAAGGTTTATGTAATGTACTTTAAATGACTCAGAAAAATATGATATACATAGAGAAAATAATGAAAACAAATGGGGTAAAATGTTAAGAAAAGGTGAATCTCGGTAAAGGGTGTTCCCTCTAGTATTTTTATTTTTGCAACCTCTTGTAAGTTTGAAATTATTTCCAAATAAGAATTCTACAGTTAAGTATATTAGTAAATGTAATTGTATAAACATCAAGAATCACCAGACTTTGACATTTTAAACTACAAGTTCAGCAATTTTTACAGGTTGTATATGTCCAAATTTCAAAACATCCAAGTATAAAAGAAACCAGCAGACTGTATATGTTTAGGTGTACTGTATAACTTATGTTAGCTAGCACCTAATAACGACAACATTATCAGGCTTTTTTTTTTTTAACCAACACAATAGGTTTTCATTTTTACATATAAAAATTAAACTACTTTAGCAAATTAGAGCTATGGAAGGTGTCAGCTCAAATGTCCATATTTTTACATGAATTGAAATATACTATCCCCACTGCACACTCTGACACTCTGTGGTGACTACATGATTTGGAGGAGAAACACAGTTACTTCTGTTGTTGCTACATAATGGGTAGTAACAATATCATCTATGTTAGATCACTAGTGGGTTTATTTTTTTATAATGCTTTACAAATAGTTTAAATTTTATATTAAATACAACAAAAAATTGAATATGTTAGTAACATTGTCAGAGTAACTAATGACAGAGAAATGGCCAGTGGCTCCCAAACTTTGAGGCATATTGAAATCACCTAAGTGGGGATTTTTAAAACCTACTGAAGCCTGGCTCCCACCCCCAGACATTTTAAAAGCACCCAGGTTAATCTAATCAAAATTTGGGGACAATTGAGAGCTTTCCAAGGGTGGTTCCTGCACAAGCAACATCTCCATCACCTCAGTCAACAAATGAAAATTCCCACTGTAAGATCCTGGAATATTTCCAGAGCCAAATGGGCACATTTTGAACCGCCGCGCTGAGGGTAACTTCTTCCAGAGAGAAGGAGGCCGTGGATTTCCATCTGTAGGCCATTGCTTGCTTGGTGGATGCACTGATAAAACAACACGCAGGAATTTGACATAAAACAAAACAACAAAAAGAGAGAAACAAAGCAGCAAGATTCCCTTTCTGTGCAGTTAAAGACTGGGAATATCGCCTCTAAAGACTGGGAATATCTCCTCTCCGCTGGGAGATCAAACCCCGGCCTCCTGTATGACAGGAAGGGATACTCACCACTGAACTAACCAGGAATACGTAACCGTTGATTCCAAAGAGTCTCAACTGAAGACACATTCACGCTTTGTGTCCTGAACTTTCTGGGCAGTGAATTCCTGGGAGTTTCACCAATCTTTACAATAAGAATCTGTTATAAGAATCTATAAAAAGGAATTCCCCACTTATCTAAATCTGAAAACGGCCCCACAAAAGATTGCAACATTGCTATAGTTTTATCACTAATAGCAAAGAAATGTTCATTAATAGTAAGGAAGGCATTAAACTTTAAAGCAAACAAACAAACAAACAAAAATCTCCCTCTGCTCCAAATAACTTCCTTTCTTCTTCACCTCAAGCTTTTTCCTTATTTTAGATTTACCTCAAGGGTCACTTTCCCCTGGGACTTTTTCTCACACCAGTGTGATTTAGATGTATTTCTTCTGTTTCACTTTGTCATGATAAGATCATATATAGATGTGTGAATTTCTATGTGGAATAAAGGTAAGGGCTTAGTCTTAAAATCTAGGTCTTAGATTTTTCAGGGTTGGCATTAAATGCATGTTTATTTTTGTGTAGCCTCTTGGTATTAGAAAGTCCACTGTTAGGAATAGTCCTCAGTAAAACTCCAGCTCAGTTCCATAGGTGGCTTTGCAGAGGATAGTCATTGTAGCAATTCCAGGCAGCAGAGAATTGGAGACAACTTGGATATCTAAAATGAATGTGCTACACAGAGAGAAAAACAATACTAGGAGTCCAAAATTAAGATGTTGGCAGGGCCATGCTCTTTCTGAAGAACTCTTTCCTTTCCTCTTCCTAGCTTCTGGTGGATCCCAGAAATCCTTCACTTTTTTTTGGCTGTAGCTGTATCATTCCAATCTTTGCCTCCGTCCTCTTATGACTTTCTTCTTTCTCTCTGCATCTGTGACCTTTCTTATAAGGATACCAGTCATTCAATTTAGGTCCCACCCTAACCCAGTATGACCTCATCTTAATTTAACTAATTACATCTGCAAAAACTTATTTCCAAGTAAGGTCACATTCAGAGGTTCTAGAAAGACACAAATTCCAGCTGACACTATTTAACCCACTAAAATTAAGAATGAAGGATGAAGCGTTATATGCATAAACATAGTTAACTGCACCAAAGTATGCATTAATAGCTGTAAAAGTACTGATTAAAACTGGTTGTGATGAGAGGGAAGGGAGGTGGGGAGGAAGAGTATACAGTCTTATGTTATTATTGTTCAGACTAAAGAAACAAAAGAGATTCTCTAAAGAAAGACAGGCACCAAATGCCTAAAAGGCAAATCTTCATGGTTCACGTTCTTTGATTGTCTGGTGAGAGCTTCCTGGTTCATGGACCGCTGTCTTCTCACTGTTGCCTCACATGGCAGAAGGGAGAGAGAGCTCTCTGGGGTCTCCTTTGAGAGAGCACTATTTCTGTTTAGGAGGGATTAACTCATGACCTAATCGCCTCTCAAAGATCCCACCTCCTAATACCATCACATCTAGTCGGGTCTATCCAAATTGCTCCCCTCCACTCCCAGATTAATGAATCATTTTAAGGGAACTTTAAAATGGCTTACTTCTCAATAAATCTATTACTGGTTTATTATTTTTATATGATGCCCTTTTTCGATTCCTCTTAGAAACTTGGGGAAGTGTTTCTGTGAATATTTGGGAAAGGAAAATTAATGAAACACTAGAAGGTAAACTATTTTCGGTCAGTGCCTTTGCCTGATTTGCCTGTTAAGGTTTCCCCACTTTCAGAGGCATTCCTAAATGGGCTCTGTTACCTAAATTTAAATGAAATGGAAAAAAGAGTCTATTCTGCCTGAACAGGGACTTGAACCCTGGACTCTCAGATTAAAAGTCTGATGCTCTACCGGCTGAGCCATCCAGGATTTGCCCAGCGTTTCCTAACTCATTACACAAAATGACTAAGAACACCGAGGTGTGCTAGTGATGCTCACGATTTTGGAAATCACTTGGGTCTGCCAGGGGCGTTCATCGCGTACCCCCGACCCGACGCTGCAACTGGCTTGATTGTATTGAAGATTCCATTTAACCCCCAAACTATTTCTTCGTTGCACAGACAATTATTGTGTAGCACTTATTGCAGGGGGAAAGTCGTGCTGAGAGTAGGGTGGGATCCGTTGGGGAGGGAATATTCCTGCAGTTAATGATTGCAGACAGAGCCCTTTGAGGCCGCACCCACTCATCAGAGGCGGCTTTAGAGCGGGGGCGCAGGCTCCTTCACCAGCAATGACTTCAGTAGGTGGGAAGAACTTCAGGAAAATCAAAAATTGGGTAACGAATGAAGGTTATGTCACAAGGAGGAGGTTTATTTCCCTTTGTTTCCTCCAGTGTTTTCTTTCAGAGTTGGGGTCTCCTGGAATTTTAACGCCAGAGCAAGAAACAACGTAACGCCCACTTCGAAGTGGTGCTTCCGTCCAGGAAAAGAGCTCCCTGAAAAACCCACTTCTTCAAAATTTTCGTACATCTCACTTTTTCAGCACGCCCACCTTTCCGCACCTTTCCTTCACACTCCTTTTCCTCACCCTCTCCCCAGTCTCCTTTCCCCTCTACTCTTCCTTTCGTCTCTCCAACCTCCCTCTTGCCAGTGCGGGGAGTCCACATTTGTCCCTGTCCTATTCCTTTACTTTTCAACTCCACATTTTATCTTGAACTCCACTCTCTTTAAAGACAGGAAGGACCAGGCAGGTGGGACAGCATTTGCTGCCTCTGTCACGGCAGGTCTTCATTTGTTCATGAGACTGTTACCGAAAGTGGGGTCCGGCTGCCCGCTGCTCTAATACTTGAGAGGTAAGGTTGGTGAAAGAGAAAGTTTGCTTTATTTCGGAGGCCAGCAACCAGGGGAGAGGGCGGACTCCTGTCCAAAGGCCGACTACCCCCCACTGACAACCAGTGGCCAAGAGCTTTTAAAGGGGGGTTTCAGGGGTGGATAGGCGGCGGGAGGGAGCTACATTCAGAAATAGCACTGTTAGCTCTGACAGTCATGTTGAAATTGGTCGTGGTTGGTCTGATCAGTGTCATCTTGATTGTTTTGAGTACAGCCAATCTTTAGTTCCAAGGCCGATTTTTTTCCCATTTCTTTGAGGTCAGTTCTCAGAATTGTTGCAGGTCGTGGCTACAGTCTGGTCATCAGGTAGTTAACTTCTTCCACCTGGTGGGGATTTCAGTATCTACAAGACAGCTCACAGGATGTGGCTCAGAATATTACCTATAGCCCTTGAGGAGGAACTAAAGGGCATTGACTTTGCTTAATGACTAAACTATTATTATTTTGTCCTCTTTGACTGCTTTCCTTTGCTTCTGCATTTTCTCACTTCTCTGATTATACTTATTCTTTGGCTAGTTTTTCTACGGATGAAAGGCAGGCGGGGGGCATGTGGAGGGGCGGGGAAGACCGCAGGGTCCTGCTCCGTTTCAAGGCTTGTTAACACGTCTGCATAGGCAAAAATGCAGTGACAGAGTCACTGCACACAGACGATAATTAAGATGTTGCATTGTTTCCCAACATGTTGCGAGCTTTATAAACATTAATAAAGACACATTTTTGATAGAGGTCAATTTTCATTAAGATCCAAAAGAAAACAAGAAATGTAAATTAGTAGTGTCACTGTCATGAGTGTTTGAATTTAGCTGCCTCTGCCTGGTGTTCTTGTGGGAATCTTGGAGTTTGAAGAAGAGAATAACGTGTGTTGGTTGGTGCAGTATTGGGGAAAGAAAAGAAACCCTAGCAGAGGATGGTTTCGATCCATCGACCTCTGGGTTATGGGCCCAGCACGCTTCCGCTGCGCCACTCTGCTTTCGGTTTTTTGTGTGCTTTCTTGTGCCTTATCAATTAGTGTATAGATTGACAGACGCTCAAGTCTGTCGATTTTTCCCTCTCCCCTTTTCCCACTAACTTCCTTCTTTCATTCTGAGTCGGCCCCACATTTCCTTCTCAAGATTGCTGCCTACGAGCAAATCTCTAAGGCTTCTGCACTTTTGCAATTTACTCAAAAACCGAAGCTCTGAAACCCTTTCTCAGGAACTTGGTATTCAACCCGTTAGGGTCTCCTACACCGATTTCTAGGGATGAATTTAGAACTCAGACTTTATTCCCCCGCGCCTCCCACAGCTCACACCCGGACTCTGAAGTTGCGACGCCTTGGCTCTTCCCCCTCAATGGCAAGGCCGAGGACAGGGCAGGGGCACTGTACGATCGCGCCCCTGGAGAAACTGAAGACGTGGCGGAAGAGAAGAAAAAGCAAATACTTCCAAGAATTGTCACTCGCAGAGCTGAGGGAGACGTGAAGCCCAAGGTGATCTACCCTAGCTGGATTCTTTGTTCACACCTCAGTCCACGGCCACCTGCTGCCTGCTTATTCAAAACCAGACTTCTCCCTTTTTATTTTCATGGTTATACGCCACATTCTTTTGTATGATTTGGATTGCTCTAATATATTTTTAAAATAAGTGTTGGACGTCGAAGGTGCTACTGAGGAGGTGAAATTTTTAAGTGGATTTTTACAAAGACAGGTTATCACTACTCCAATCTTCTTAGGAACCAGAAATGATCATTTTCCAAGGGCAGAGAGAACTCGAGTTTCTTGAGATGAACCTAGCCACCAATATTGAAAATCCAGAAGGGTGATTTTTGCTGCATAAGTCTACCTCAGGAGATGATTGATTGATTCTTTTTCTGAGCTGTTCTTTCCTTCTCAATTCCCCTCTGAATTCTGCAGGGCTCCGATTCTACTTTTTTTCATTTTCTCTGCTACAGAAGCCACGGACTTTGTCTTAACCTCCTAAGACAGAAGCCATAGAATCATCAATTCTTCAGATATTTTCATCCCCAGTAACCTCCCCAGCTACATTAACAGAATAAAACTACCACCTTCAAAAAGAGAATCATTGGCCCGTGGTCTTGTAAGCCAGTAACTTTTAGTCCTGAGTGCTCTCCCAGGAAAACCTTGGAAGGAAGGTTTGGAAATTCGATGAGGTACGGTTGGGGTCCAGGCCTTGGCATTATTAGTGGCCTTCTGTAAATCTCTTCAAAAGCTCAATGCAAATGTTCTTATTCCAGCAAAGTAACCTGAGTCCTTGAGGGTCACACCCTTTTTGTGGGCATTTATGTAGCTTTGGATTCTAGGGCATATACTACACATATTTCATTTCTATTGTTTATTCTTTATTGCCTCATCTTTAGCTTCAAATTTATCTTTCAACTTCTATTCATCTGCTCAAAGTTCTTATTTGAAAGGCCCATATTGCAGTCACAGTTCAGCTACAGGTTGGAGTGGCTAGAGGAGCTGCAGATGATATTTCATCACCAGAGGGACCAAGCCAGTATCTCTCCCACAAGATTCTGAATATGATTTATGCTCCCTAAATGGGCCAGATTCATGGGCCTGAGACCTATGCAGTCACGCAGCTCACTGCCCCCAAACCCACACTCAGAAGGGTCTTGCTCTTGGGGTTTAATGCTCTGCAATTGCTCTCTTGAAATTCTTAATAGTTTTACCTTTACACACGTTTTGTGAGGTCCAATAGGACATGGAACATGTGCAGTTGTGGGGCTTTCATTGAAGGCTTGGCTCCCACACGTCCCGCCACCCAGAGATGAGTTTTCAGCGGCCAATGTTCCCTTCAGTTGGCAACCTGCCCTGCTATCCTTCCCCACCCCCCTCTCACACCTGCCTCAGCAGTAAGCCCCCTGGGAGGTCTAGGGAAGAGGTGGTTAAGCAGCATAACCCTGGTGCCTCTCGGGTGTGGCACAGTGCCTGTTGTCCCTGCCCCAGGCTGGCAGCCTGACAGTGCCAGGCTAAGTTGGGTGGGAGTCTTGGTGGGCGTGAGCCCTTAACCCAGACTCATATGGGTATATTTTCATAATTTTAACAGCATTTTCTTCCTGCTTTTTTTTTTAATATGAATTAATTAATTAATTTATTTATTTTTGGCTGCACTGGGTCTCTGGTGCTGTGCGCGGGCTTTCTCTAGTTGCGGCGGGTGAGCGGGGGCTACTCTTCGTTGCGGTGCCCAGGCTTCTCATTGTGGTGGCTTCTCTTGCTGTGGAGCACGGGCTTTAGGCACGCGGGCTTCAGTAGTTGTGGCACGCAGGCTCAGTAGTTGTGGCACGCAGGCTCAGTAGTTGTGGCTCGCTGGCTCTAGAGCGCAGGCTCAGTAGCTGTGGCGCAGGGGCTTAGTTGCTCCGTGGCATGTGGGATCTTCCCAGACCAGGGCTCCAACCCGTGTTTCCTGCATTGCCAGGTGGATTCTTAACCACTGTGCCACCAGGGAAGCCCTCTTCCTGCTTTTTGAACAAAGGTCCCTTATTTTCATTTTTCACTGGGTCCTGTAAATTATGTAGCTGGTCCTGCTCCCCAAATTTCCATAGAGTCTGGTTCTCTTTCCTGCAAACCTCCCCCCGCTCCCCAGCTTCTTTACTATCTTACTATCACCTTTGAAAAGTCAGGCCTGAATTCTCAAAGAGGGAGCCTGATGTCTTCATGGGAAGAATGCAGGATCAGCTACTCCCCACAGGACAGGCCAATAAATTGAGTGACGAGGTGTTGAGGCAAGGAGAGTGACTTTATTTGAAAAAGCTAAACAACAACAGCAAAGAAGAAAAAAGAGAAATCTAGCTAACCAAGAAGATGGTGGACAAGTGCCCTTAAAAAACCACCTTAATATGGTTTTTAAAGGCACAGGCTTTTAAAGGCAGTGTGAGGGAGGGGCTCCAGGGTGTGTGATGAGCTTGTGCACAATTCTCAGATTGGTTGGCATCAAGGTGAAATTTTGAGCACCACGCATCTTCTGGTTTCAGTCAGTCTGGGGTCTCCATGCTTGTGGTCAGCAGTTTTCATCTGGTGGGTGTCTGCTTCCTGTAGAAAGTTAGTAATGTGTGTCCGAACTTTATGTCTATCTTTCAGGGAGCTGGGAGTTCAGTGACTCTGCTATATGGCTAGTTTATAGTCTAAATTGTTACTAGCTTCCTGGACCAACAGCTATTCTTTGTGTCTATGTCTTCACAATTGCTAATCGTTAACTCTTGAGTCAACATTTTGAGACTCAGAGGAGGCCTGGGATGCTAAAGCAAAAAGCCTTTAACCTCAAAGGACAAGAGCAGAGGGGCTTGTATATGGTTTCAAACCTTCATTTTGAAATCCCACTGCTTAATGCTGCTTCACCACTCCCCTGTAGCACTCCCTCAGGAGATTTTTTTTTTTTGCGGTACGCGGGCCTCTCACTGTTGCGGCCTCTCCCGTTGCGGAGCACAGGCTCCGGACGCGCAGGCTCAGCGGCCATGGCTCACGGGCCCAGCCGCTTCGAGGCATGTGGGATCTTCCCGGACCGGGGCACGAACCCGTGTCTCCTTCATTGGCAGGAAGACTCTAAACCACCGCGCCACCAGGGAAGCCCAGCAGATTTTTTTTTAATGTGGTCATCTGGATTGAATTGTACTGAATTGACCTTGAAGTGGAGGAGACAAAGTAAAAACATTTAAAGGATACCAATGAAGAATACCTTTAGGAACTAAAGGTAGAAAAGAACTTTTAATTAAAAGGGGAAAATCCAACTATAAAGACAAAGATGACAATTGTGACTATATTAAAATCAAGAACTTTTCATTAAAAATATTGCACTTCGGGGGAGGGGTGGTGGTGGGATAAACTGGGAGATTGGGATTGACATATATACACTAATATGTATAAAACAGATAACTAATAAAAAAAATCGCACATCATTCAACACTCAAGGGATGGGGATAAATAAAAAATTAGATACAAATGAAGAAAGAAAAAAGTAGAAAAAATATAAGTGAATATTCCTGAGTCAATAAAACAGAGATTAATAGAAGAAAAATATGAAAGACTAGTAAATAAGCATGAAAAAGGAGATTTAAAGTTCCAAACAAGAAATAGAGAAAACAGGATTAGAAGTTGCTCCTTGACTGGAGAATCAGCCAGTGATTGTTTATATTTAGTCTGTAGATTCTGGAGTTAAGATATCACATGATGGGTAGTCTTCTTAGCATGAAAAGATAACACCATGTCTATTAAAAGAGAAAAAATGTAATCTCTCTAAAGTTAGATGTTGAAGGGAAGCAGAATATGCCACCCCAAAATATGCCTCTTTGGCATGTGAATTATTTTGAGCTGAAGGTAATCAAGACCCAGCTGACTCAGGAAAAAAATTTTGTTTTACCTCTCCCATAACTACCCAAAAGAGTTTTGATAGGGAGCCTGTACCAGAAAAAACAAACAAATAAAACAACAAAAACAACAACAAAAAACTATTACCAGATGTAACTTTTCTGTCTGAAAGACCTATCTGCATGGCAGGCAAATTTCTAATTACCAAACTTCTCCTCTTCTTATCCTCCTGTGAACTACGCACCTCCCCTTTGAAGCCTCAGGCTCCTATCCCCTTCCTGAGCTCAGGATGGCATAAGCCTCAATTTGCCAATTTGCCCCTGAGCCTCATATCTTTGGGGCTCCTGTATGTATGAAATTAAATCAGCTTTTCTCCTGTTAACCTTTCCTGTGTCACTTTAGTTACTAGACCAGCCAAAAAACCTAGGAGAGAAGGGAAATTGTTTCTGCATAGTACAGTCAGCTCTCCATATCCCTGCATTCACATTTGCAAATTCCACCAAATTCTGATCGAAAATATTTGAAAAAAAATTTCAGAAAGTTCCAAAAAGCAAAATTGAAATTTACCAAGTGCTGGTAACTATTTACACAGCATTTACATTGTATTTACAACTATTTACACACCTTTACATTGTATTAGGTATTATGAGCAATCTAGAGATGATTTGAAGGATTAATATATGGAAGGGTGTGTATATGCAAATATCGTGCCATTTTATATAAGGAATGTAAGCATCCTCGGATTTTGGTATCCTTAGGGGTCCTGGAACCAATCCCCCAAGGATACTGGGGGATGACTTTATTTGCATATAACCTACACTCATCCTCCCGTACACTTTAAATCATCTCTTGATTACCTATAATACCTAATACAATGTAAATGCTATGTAAATAGCTGCTGGTGCATGGAAAATTCAAAATTTGCTTTCTGGAACTTTCTGGAAATTTTTTCCTAATATTTTTCAACCACTGTTTGAATTCAAGGATTTCAGAACCTAGGGATACGGGAGGGTTGACTGTATCTCTGGGGGTGGAGCCCAGGCACCTGCGCTTTAACAATTGCTCCAGGTGATTCTTTCATATGTTAAATGTACTGAATAAGAATCTGCATTTAACCAGATCCCAAGGTGATTTGTAAGCTCGTTAAAATGAGAGAAACACTGACCTACAAAACTTAAAAAAAAATTAAAGGCTACTGTTCCAAGATGCTTCAAGTAATATAACTTAGACTTGCAGATATTAATTCCACATTATATGTTTATTTCAGAAACTGTTCTCTTTTCAAGCCAATTTCTAACTTATTTTGAGTAAGTGGAACTCAGTTGCAGAAGTCTGTATTCCATTGATTTCTAGCTTATGAGAAAATTCCATGACTTTGTGCAAACAACTGCCATCACAGACTATCTTCTTTATGGCCTAAGCTGTCCCAGTCTCTGTTCAGGAGCTCTTAAAACAACCTCTTTCAAGTGCACACATACAGTTTGTGGAAAATGTATTTTTATTGCTCTTTCCCCTAAAAGACATCCTTACAAGTGAAAGCTTCAAAAAGTTCCCAGAAGGGATTAATATGGAGTTAATCAAACTGTGGAATCTCTAATGTGGAGTCTTTATTTCTCTGGTTTGCCAGATTTTGACCATTTCGATTGAGCTGCACATTGTATTGGGCTTGGGAAACAAAATTCACTTGCCTTCTGGAGACCCTGCTGATTTTGAATTCCCTTCACGCTACATACACCTGATATTTTAAATAATCAAGTGGGGAGGGATAGAAGAAAGATTGGAAACAAAAGCAGGATAATACATTTGTTTTTATTCATCTTGGAAACACAAGAGTCCATTAGAAAGCATGTAAACTAAGGAAAGTATAAAAGATTTTAAAATGTTCCATCTGACTACAGCACTGTAATTAAATATATACCCCCTCAGTTTTACAAGTAGGTAAACTAAGACAAGAGTCAGAACTCAGGGACCTGATCAAACATGTCTCCATTTCCACTAACACTCTCCTAATTAGCTTACTGTTAGACGACTTATATAAATTGTCATATGTGTCAGGAAAATGTGTCAAAGATTTTTAAATGAACAACAGAATTTACTGGGTTCTTACGTTAGTGAAGTACTGGGCATTAGTCTAGCAGACCACGTAGGAATTATCTGATTTTATAGGGGTGTGCATCTCTGACTTTCTATTTACTAGGCTATTCTGGAACTCTATGGTGGGAAAAGCTAACTCACAGAAAATTGATAATAATGCAAATGGTTCTTGTTTACATCAATGCAAAGGATTTTGCTCAGTTGAGATACAATTTTACCCAATAGAAGAAATAAGTCCAATCTTAAGTTTTATTGCCCTGCAGAATATTAACCAATTTTGCATCTGTTAGCACATTTATGTCAGCCTTTCAGATTGTGTGTTGTCTGTTCTTCATATTCTCCTTTGAAGCGGTTTTAACAGCTTACTCATTGATTAGTGAGATATATGAAATCTTTGACACTGTGTTCATATTATATTTGTTTGAAAGTCAAGTTTTCAGCTTTTCATTGAATGATAGCACCAATATGTTTGGGGGGTTCAAAAGAGTGAGAGAGAACTCTTGACTGGGATGTCGAGGGCTGATTGACAGAGCACATGACCAAGGGGAAGGGGGAGCTGTTACGTTTGAAAGATTATTAATTGGCAGAAAAGGAGAACCCAGAGCACATTTTCTAAGTGTTTGGAAGGTAGGACACCATAGTTCAGAAAAGGAAATGGAGCAGGGAATTTGGATTGTCGCAAAACTGTATAAATGCCAGAGGTTGTAAATAGAACCTCGAAGGTGAATGGTCTCTTCAGTGACTGCTCCTTGTCACATGGCTTGCTAGGGAAAGTACCTACATAAATTCTTGTTAATCCCTCAAGAATCTTGAGGTAGGGATTTCCCTCTAAATTTACAGATGAAGGAAGTGTTCACAGATGGTCTCAATAATATAAAGTATTACACATCACAGTTTTGTAAGTGATGAAGCTTGAATTCAAACATATGCATCTGATTCAATATCCTTCATGTTTTCTACTCTTCCTGCATTGCCTTTAAAACTGTATTTTAGGTTCTCTGCGTGAAGAACAAAAATGAAGCAAAAGAAAACAACTCACCCCTGATCACTGTGCACACAAAATTGGATCTTTCAATAGCTGTTTTGCCAGTTCATACGTATGTGTTTGGGTTGTTTTCTGTAGGAAATGAAAAGTTTCTGAAGGCTATTAATTTGGGAGACTAATTGAAGACTACTATGGGACAGAATGGAAAGAAAACATTGGAGAACCTCTCTCTCTTTAACCAAAGCAGGAGGGATTTTAACAACAACAAAAACATTTTTTAAAACTCAGTACAGATTTTAAACCAAGACCAAGACCTAATTTTAGTCCTCCATGCTCTATATTTCTCTTATTATGTGTCCTATAATAAACCACTTCACATCCCTTCTTTCACGCAGGTGGAAAGAATGGACAAGGGAAGATAAGTTAGAGGGAGAGAAAAATGGCAACGGAAGGAAAGGGAGGAGAGAAGAGGAGAGATGAGAAGGGAGTGGACCCTTGCAGGAACTGTTAAGATGCTGGTAATACTACTTACTGTACAGGGAATCTTTAAGTCCCACTCACAGGCCCAGTCTCCACTAATAAAAACTTAAGATAAAATACTGTGAGATACTGTGAGCATCGGGGAAAGCTCCTGAAAGACGGTAGTTGCAACATGGGCCGATAAAATCTATACCCAAGCCCCCTACTCCTTAAGGTCGGTCTTGTAACCGTGGTCAGCAGGGGTGGAGTGGGAGAAAGAGACTCAAAGTAGGTGATGTGGGCTCCCGGTTTTCAGAGCAGCATCAGTTCTGTCGCCCAGCGCACGTCTTCACCGTAAAACTCTTCCTTTCCTGTCTCTCGGTTTTGCAGATAGTGCTTGGTTTGCTCCTGTAATTTCTAAAAACGACTGGTTCCTCTCCTTCCTGGATGGAACAGTCTTCAATCATGGACAGAAATGTTACCGCTGAGGGTGTATTACTGTCGTGTCAGGATGGCCGAGTGGTCTAAGGCGCCAGACTCAAGCTTATGTCTTCCCTCTCTTGAGGCTTCTGGTCTCTGCATGGGGGCGTGGGTTCGAATCCCACTTCTGACAGGACTCAGTTTTGTTCTCGGCAGGCACACTCACCTTTCAGCCTTTTAAAAATCTCACTCTTGCCCTTCCACCTTGGTTCCCCCGGCACTTGAGCATCATCCTCGCTTATTCCGTAGTTCGGCCCTTTCTGCCTCTAAAGACACCCCTCCACCAGCATCTCTCGAACCTCCAGTCAAGCCTTTGACAAATGAAAATTCCCAACTAGAGAACCTGGAGTATTCCCACAGCCAATTGGGCACATTTTAAAAATCTTAGCGCCACCGATGATGACCCTCTCTTCCCGAGAGAAGCCGGCAGTGGATTTCCAGCAGTAGGTCGTGCCTTGCTACGTCAGCCTGTTGATCTTAACGAAACCCAGGAACTTGACTCAAAAACAAACAAAACAAAACAAAAATACAGAGTAACCAGGAAGATCTCCCTTTCCCGGAGAGACCTACTTGCTGTGGGCAGGAGGAAAACGTTATACTGTCTGCCTCGCTGTTGACAAATCAAAGGCCAGTCTCCTGCATGACCACAGCAGCCAGAAGGACCCAGACTTTCTTTAGTGGTAGCTCAGCTTAAGGGTCTCCCACACAAAGTCCTAGACTTTTCCAGTGGGGAAATTACTGGAAAATTCACAGCTTTTCCGCATAGAGAGGAATTGAAAGAAACAGAATGGAAACAATCATACAATTGTTAAAATCAATTTGCAGCCTTTGTATTTTTGTATTAATGAGAAAGATATACAAACGAGTAAGTATATACAGTTTTTGGTTTTGCCTTTTGCATTTAAAAACAACATCACAATACCTTATTTTGCCACCTCCCAAGTTAAATAAGAAATGACCTGTTGGGGAAAGTGGCAAGTACTCAGAACATTGTCTCCTAAGTTGTGTTTTGTTTTTTTTTAAATCAAGCTCTGTAACAATTTCCTGGCTAGAAGGATCCTCAGAGCTCAGTACTCAGCATCTTGAGCAGGTGTTGGGTACCTTATAAAGAGAAGTAAACATTGTAAAATTATTGTTATTTTATCAATACTTTTTAGGTTTCTCTGTCTAGTCCAAAATACAGTAGGAATGCTTTGAAATAGGAAATAAAGCCAGTAACAGGAAAATAAACAGTCCCAACTCAAAACAACGGTTGAAAAAGATGAAAATGGAGAATGGAGAAAAATAATTTGGAATTTCATGATTGCAGGGGAAATGCAGAGCAGAAAAGAGTGGTGCGTGCTTAGGAATCTGTAGAGTGTAAAAAAGTGGAGTTTAATGGTGGAAGGGAAAGAGAGGCTTTGGGTTCAAAAGGTAAGTTAATCACACTTGGTTGTCCAGGGCTCATTTGTGTTATTGGTCCATGAAAGGTCATTCTCAGTTCTACTTTGTTTCATGGCCTGTATCCATCCCTTTCCTCTCCCCCCAACATATAGATCCTCTCTAAAGTTTTTAATGTTCTTTAGAAAAGAAACTACCCTCAAAAAAATGCTGTTACTTTGTGTGATTTTAATTTTCATTGGCACTGTTCATCCTGATATTTTTTCTTTCACTCAACGCAGTTTGAAAAATCTATTGTCTTGCTACATTTACATCTGCTTCTATGTGCAGCTACTATATAGTATGAAATTCATGGGTGGCCACTGCTGTACACCTGATGGACATCTAGGTTGCCTCTAACCATCTGGTACTGCAAAATGCTACGCTAGGTAAGGCCAAGCATGGAGCTGAGCTGGAATTTCACTGAGATACATTTCTAGGAGAAAAATTGCTGTGTAGTGATTTAAAAGCTATACAGGAAGAAAAACTCATTTAATGTCAAAGCTGCAGAAGTCTAAGATCTTAATTTTAAGACCAAGATCTTACTTAGCCTATGCAGAACTTCACAGAAGGCATTTTTTACTTTATAAAATGAAAGACATCTAGATCACATCATTCTGAAAAGAAATCTCAAAATGAGCTATCAATTTACTTAATTTTAATAGTATGAGCATTTTTTGGCTATTGATAACCAAAAAATGTTTTCAGCAGTGTCATAATCTTGAGGGACTTTCCCTCTTAGATTTTAGAGGTGATATAAGAAGGTGACAAAGGAAACTTTTTGTTAGAACTTTATAACAGATTCCCTTCTGTATGCAGAAAAGCAGTGAAGGTTTCAGTTATTCTTCCCACAGTAAAAACCCAAGATCCAAGTGTGGATGACCGGTCAGTTGATCCACTAAGGAAAAGACCACAAGTTGTTATGGTATTTTTTTCCTGGGAAGAGTGATCTCACAGAAGGCAGCGCTGGAGGTTGCCTCCATATAGCTCTGAAAGTATCCTAAGATTCTCAAACTGGGGAATTCTCATTTTCGAGTGTCCTTCAGGGCGGGAAATATTTGCGGTGTTGAGGGTTGAGTTATTATGAGCTATCCAAGGTGAAACTTTTGACCTGAACGTGGCAAGTGAACAAAATAAGAATGTGTCAGAAGTGGGATTTGAACCCACGCCTCCATTTGGAGACCAGAAGCCCCAACGGGGGGAAGCAGTTGCTTGAGTCTGGCGCCTTAGACCACTCGGCCATCCTGACACGTTGCTTTTTTTGAAAGTGTTATACTGTAGACTCTGAGGGGTTAGCGCCTAGCTGCGTCCCAGAAGAAAGCTTCTGAAAATTGTCGGACTAGTTCTGAGTTCAGACTGAGAAACAGAGAGGTAGGAGAGTACGAGCGTTAGTGAGGACCTGAATAATTCTTTCTGCCTTGGAGACGGGGTGGCAGGGTACTGAGCGACACTCCCTCCTCGCCCCTCCCCCTACCCCAGTACTCCCAGCCCAGTCTCCTGCTTTCCGCTCCGCCGCCCGCCAGACCAGGGTCCCGCGCCTCACACAAATCTCCTCCTACAGCCCCGGCCCCCACCTGTGATCTGGACCCCACGTCACTGTGTTCTTTGTGATTCAAACCTTTATCCAGCAGGTCCAGTTCGATGCTGCCCCAGGATCGGTGGAAACTTTAAGTGAATAAATGGTCAACCCCACTGCTCTGGACAAGAGAGGATCAGTCCCCTTGTTCTCAACCCATCCAAACTGTGATTTTATCTCCTGAAGCCATACTTACATCATTCATTCCACCCATCACCGTCTTCTGACCTGCAGGGTCGCTTGTGCTCTACAGTAATAATTCTGCCTTTCTTCTCTCTAGAGCTCTCAGATGCTTTCCAGTGAATATTACCCATCTTGGGTGACCGCAGCTATTCTGAAACATAATGTTTACCTTTTATGACTGAAAAAATATGTTTAAGTCACTGAAAATGAAATAGCCAAAGCGGGGGGAACAAAAAGAAAAAAAAAGAGAAGAAATATCTTTGTTGCAATGATTATTCTAGGATTAAAGGAGAGAAGAAATTTAAAATTCCGATAACTAGGAGTATCACCAAGTTTCTATAATTAGGCTGTAAAGTCTAAATCTATAGGACACTTAAATTTGAGAGCTATCACTTTTTAATTTGTAATTACCTCATCTATTACCCAAAAACTAAATGGGAAACATCTTTTTTAAAAAAATAAGTTTATTGTTTGTAGATTTTACTCTTTTTATTGTGACTATTTTTTCACTATACTAACAGTACAATTACAAAGTATGCAAAATTGACAGTTTATATTTTAATATATACATATGTTGAATTTTTGCACTAATGCTTCCTATACCTTGAAGCTTAGGTATAGTCCTATACACTCTTGAAGTCTATTTATATATTTTTTTGTAGAAATGAAAACGTCTGAGTACAGGTTTAAAATATTTGGGATACTTGAAAATGGATATTATCAAACTATAATGTAAACATGAAATTGCAACTGAAATATGCCATAATTCAATTTTCTTTATAGACTGATTTTTGCAGGGCCCAGCAGTCAGTATTCCATGAACTGCTGGGTAGTATGTTTCCTAGGCACCTGTTTAATATTAATATTAATTTATTTTAATGTCTCAAAATTTTCATTACAAGTCCAGGGGACATTGGATAAGTGAAATCTGAGGAGGTAGAGGCTTCTAAGTGGTTAGAGTGCAGTCATAAAAAACCTGTAGTAGATTGTATTTTCCAAAGACGGCCATACAGCTGCATCTCATGCCATGTGTTTTTCTTTGAATACAATTTTGACACATTTCCTTCCAGAGGTTGCGGGGGGTCTCTGTTCCCTCCCCTTGAATCTGGATAGGCCTGTAACTACGATAGAAGAGATAACTCTATGACTTCCAAAGCTAGGTCATAAAAGGTGATAGAAGCTTCCAGTAGTTTTCTCCCAAGACATCTGTCCCCAGAACCCAGCCACCACACTGTGAGAAAGCTCAAACTAAGGCGCAGGGAAGGACCACATGGAAAATAACTGAGGCACAGCAGCTGCCATACACTTGAGTAACCCATCCTTCAGATGATTTCCTGCCCCCCGGTCTTAGAGTCTTCCACTTGAGTTTCCAGAAATCACGGAGCAGAGAAGCCGTCCTCATTGTGCTCTGCCCAAACTCTGTGAAAACCAACAAAGCTGTGAGAACGAACAAATGACAGGTGATAAATTAAGCTGTTTAAGTTTTAGTATGATTTGTTATGTGGCAATAGCTAGGTATGGATCAGTCTTGGTCCAATGAGGAGAGAGGAACAAATAACTTGGCAGGAAAAGTTGTTTATTTATTTATTTTTCCGTTGTTTTGTGGTACGCGGGTCTCTCACTGCTGTGGCCTTTTCCGTTGCGGGGCACAGGCTCCGGTTGCGCAGGTTCAGCGGCCATGGCTCACGGGCCCAGCCACTCCGCGGCATGTGGGATCTTCCCAGACTGGGGCACAAACCCGTGTCCCCTGCATCAGCAGGCGGACCGCAGGTTCAGCGGCCATGGCTCACGGGCCCAGCCACTCCGCGGCATGTGGGATCTTCCCGGACCGGGGCATGAACCCGTATACCCCTGCATTGGCAGGCGGACTCTCAACCACTGCGCCACCAGGGAAGCCCTATTTTTTTTGTTTTATTGAGATATATTTGACATTTAACATTGTGTAAGTTTAAGGTGTACAACATAATGATTTGACATATGTATATATTGCAAAATGATACCATAATAAGTTTAGTTAACAACTATCAGCTCACATAGTTACAACGTTTTTCCTTGTGATGAGAACTTTTAAGATCTACTCTCAGCAACTTTCAAATATACAATCCAGTGTTGTTAACTACAGTTGTCATGTTGTACATTACATCTCCAGAAAGTATTTCTCTTATAATGAACAGGGAAAGTTTAATACAGAGAATTATTACCTAAAGAAGGGGTTGGAGAAACAAGGAATTGGCTAGTAAAAAAGTAAAGACAACACTGACGAATAAAGGAATAGCAAATATAGAAGCAGTCACTACCCTTAGGGCTGAAAACAGCTTAGGAAGTGCCCGTCACCTACAGCTGAGCCAAAGCACAGAAGGAAGAGCCCTCTACCCTTCACCCCCGCCCCTAGCTAAGATCCAGACCTCGATGGGGAAGGCACGGACATGGCTCACTGAAGAGCGGAGAAATTGCTCTCAGGTTGTGCCAGCAGAACTTGCTTGAAATGTGCCCTCTGGAACTGGCTGGAGATCCATCTTCCAGCGTTTCTTGGAAAGCTCTTCTTGGAGAGGTCTCTCACTGAGAGCACTCCACTACAAAACACTCAAGGGGGACGCTGGCCAGGGGAAGTTGGTGGCTGCTGGTTGCTGCTGGATCCTGAAGCAAGCGAAAGCCATGCCTGGTGTAGGAGCAAGGCCCTGGGGAAGCAGCAGTCCAAGTAGTGCGTGGGAACCAGGATGCAAAACCCCCTTCCTCCTGCAATGATTCTCCACCATCCTCTACCTGCAGAGCTTCGGTGCCGATTGGCAAAAGAAAACTATTTAAAGGATTCATATCCATTTCCACAAGGCAGGCAAAAAGGGTGAATTTGGGACTGAGAGACAATAAATTCATGATGAGTACTGGGTAATGGACATTTTGTTACCTGAAAATGGGAACAAACCCTAAAGCATGTGACTTTGGGCCCGGGCAGCAGACAGAAACTGGAAAGACCTTGCAGAGAATGTTACTGAAAAGTCCTGAGGACAGTTTCTTCCTGTTGCCCATCTCGTCGTATTTCATTGAGGTTATACATTTCTTTAGGTGCAAGAAAACCAGAGGCGAACACTATACCTAAATACAGGATGAAATCTGAGAAAACTGCAAATAACAGGTTTGTTGGGACTTTATGACCTCTCTTGAGCCTGCATCCCCTTCTTCTCTGGTACTCAGGAGATGAGGAGGAGCTTCCGGAGATAGGCCCTTCTGCACAGGCAAGTTTAGGATTTTGGAGAATCTGAACAAACTGGCTCCTCCGGAAAGCAGGAGGCAGACCTTGAGTCCAGAGAAGTTTAGGAAGCCGCTGATGAGTAGTAGTGATAAAACTGACCTCACATTTCTTTCACTCCCCTCACTCTCAACTTCTTTAATACGCCCATTTCTTTTTGCTGCGTTTCCCTATTATTTGCATTTATGACACTCCAGGTCACAAGGGCATTGTTTTGCCTGTATATGACTTTGGTGAGTGGGAGGTGGAATGTGTTATTTTTTACCCTGGGAGACCTTTTAGAGAGCTGGCTGGCTGGCTTTTCAGAGACTCTGCAGCCTCTCCTCTGGATTATGGGAGAACTGTATGCCAGGTTGGGACAGATGCACAGAGACTGGATTCCTCACTTCGCCACCAATAAATCTTATTTTGCTGAGTTGTTTTAATGTTACTTGTATTTGTCAGTAGTCGAGGTGTTTTGGTTTTGGTTTTTGTTTGTAATTAAGAGCCATTATTTCTTTATTAGCCAGCTATCAAATCCTGAAAGTAGACAGGAAAACAGTCCTTGCTTTGTTTCAGGTGCACAGGGCCTCTGACTTGGGACAGGAGACCTAGGATTTGTGGTTGAGTTTTCTTCTTTACCAGCTCTCTGTACATTATGGTTGTTGCTTGTGCGAGCTGAGTTGCTATACAGATTTTTTTTTTTTTTTTTTGGTGACCCTCGCAGCCCCTTTACCCGGGTGGAAATTAACAATTTTCTGGTATCTTTGCCACAGCTCCTTTGGACAGAATTTTTCTATTTGGATTTCAGCGACGCGCGGTGGAGGAGAAACATGGCCCTTTCTTTACGCCCCGGATTGAGGCTCCAAAACCTATTCTAGCCTCAAGGACTAGGCTACAAAAGGCAGAGCCTCTCCTCGGCTTCTGTTCCCGGGAGGTCGCTCCATTTCCTTCTTCCTGCTGGCCTCATCATTACCCTCACCCCTCAGTCTCTCTTCTGATAGCTGATATCGGGGAATTTCAGACAGATCTTGCCTGCTTTCCCCCAAGGCTCTAAAAACTGAAGTCTGGAATATCTGGGCTTCAATCGGTGCGAAAGATAGTGCAGAGCAGTGGGCGTGGCTGTAACTAAAATCAAGTGGCCCAGTAGTTCTCACCCCAACCTCCGCATCTTGGCAAATGGGCAAGCTGTTTATTCCCCACTCTCGTCAACGTGCAACCTCTGACCCTCGGCTGCTCTGGATTCAAACAAAGCTCTCAGAGGTGATTTAAGGTTCTTGTACTTCCTTTGACAAAGCGAATCGAACGAGATGTTAAAACTATCAGAGAGTGAGGGAATTTGTTTGACCACAGCCCAGAAAATCGAAAAGGGGATGAGGGCAGAGCGTCAAATTTTCTAGAAACCAATCAAAACAAAGCAACAAAAACCTAAAGATTTCAGCCTATATTCTGCTTTAGGACAAGGAGTGAAGAGTTAATAACAGCGGCTCCGTAGCTCAGGGGTTAGAGCACTGGTCTCGTAAACCAGGGGTCGTGAGTTCGAATCTCACTGGGGCCTTAAAGGCGTTCGTTTTCCATCTCGCGCGAGACTTTGACTTTAATTAAGAGATGTATTTCTAAGGGGTGACTTTCGGTTATCCTTGACACCAAAACCTAGAACTAAAAATGGACCTTTACAAATACAAAAGGAATTACATAACAGAAATAAAGCTGCTGTGCCATCTGAATTCTTGATGATACCTGAAATTCAGGTATGAAAACCTCACTCGAAGTGCCACCAATACAATTAATACCAGTATAAGCCAGCTGATAAACTATCAGTAATTTTTATTGGGATTCAATAAATTGCAACGTAGAGTCCTGACTAACTTGGGTGCTATAGGCCTAAAGAGATATTGTAATTATCGATTTTTATCATACTTACCTAATGGACTTTAAGCTCCCCTGAAGGCAGGAGTCATATCTTGTTTGACATTGTATCTCAGAGCCTTGCAGAGTGTGGAACCTAGTGGGTGCTCAGTAACTGTTTGTTGAATTAAGCTGAGCTGAAGAAATGTAACCGGAGTGTGGTGAGTTTGCAAACACCTTAGGAGGCATAAAAGTTACCTGAAAGCCAAGGAACCAAGGTCAGTTCATAGAGAAGAACAAAGAAAGTAACAGTGCCGATGAAGATTCTACCTAAGTAGGAAGCAACTAATCTTCCTGGTCTCAATTTAGAATCTCATTATTGGAATTAGCTGTCTGCAAAAGCAAACCCCTGATCACTTCTGAATGGCTAACATAAAATGCTAAAATCAAGAATCTATATCAAATATTAAAATGATGGAATTTCCATATACCACATTTGTATTAAATAAAAATATAATAATACCCAAAAGTCACAGATACATTCCTCAAAAAGTACTTTGGATTCTTGAAACAATCCAACACACTTTATATTGTACCATGTTTACAAATTTTATTGTAAATTGCTAAAGATGCAGGACAGGCACAGATGATTCGTTTTTATTAAAATCAACCAGAGTAGCTGTCTGTTTCTTGCAACTTAGGACTCTGGTTGTTCCTCAGTCTTCAGAGTTTTTTATGCTTTTCATAGCTTCATGAATACCAATCTCTCTGCTCGAAATATGCCTCTATCCCTTCTTCTAGCTAAGTCTTACTCATCTTTCAGAATTCAACTCATGTATCACTTTACCTTCAATCTAGGTGAGAGGTGTCTTTTCATAGCACCATTTGTACAGCTTTATTATAGCATATATTGAATAATACCTAGTAAATAATTGATGTATTTTTTCTCTTTTTCTTCTAAAGTGACACTTATTGATAGTAGAAACCAAGCCTTGTTTAGAGCTGTATCACCACAGCAAGTTGGCATTCAAATATGTGTGAATACATTTTTAAAAAATGAATGAGTGAATGCTACATTTCCAAACCTGCATGTACTCTGTAGACAGGTGACATTTTCAGGAAATTATTTAGCCTGGTGTTAAAAGGAAATAATATGGCAAATTAAAACCATCTTTGTAATAACTTTACAGTGTTCATGTCTATAATATTTGCAGTTTATCCACTGAACTTCAGGGACCTTGATTTTGGCACACACTGGTAAAAAGCTGTCAATTATGTGGCACCGTATTCAGTAATTTAAAAAACTCAACACATGGTTTCCAGTTCCTCAGGTAAAGAGCTTGGAAGTCTCCGCCCTGTCCTAACAACAATTAAAAAGCTGAACAGATTAAAACCCAACAACTCTTATTGAATCCTTAAGAGAGATGAGAATACAGGGCAAACCCCTACTGGCAAGATTGGAGAGACAAACTGGTGAATACGAGTCACAAACCTACCAAGCAGAGACCCATGACCAGAAACTGCCGGGGCACGAGCCCTGGGAAGAAAACCTGAACTGTAATTTATGAATTTCTGGAGGCTCAATGTGGACAACTCTGAGAGTTAAAAACTCCAGGGGAACTCAGTCACGGGGGGGGCCTAACAATATTGTGAGATTTACCACCAGGAGTTCAACCAAGTTCTCACAGTAAATATTGGAGAAAAATTTTTTCATAGTACTGGCAGAGGAAAAAAAAAAAGAACTATTTTGAAATACACCAGAAGACTCTGTCCATCTATAAAAGGCCTGCTCTTGGGAGAAACTAGTTCACCAGAGCCTAACCTGATGGGGTATTAGCAGAGCCATATTGACTTGGGAGAGGAGAACTACTCTATTTCAGTCAGTTCTAGCCTTCTATATGGGAGAAGGAAAATGCCCAATGCCAGCCCAGTCTAATCATCCTATCCCATCTAGGGTGGGGGGGGAGAAAAAAACAGAAATTTTTTGACGTTCACAGTGCAGATGCATAGACTCACTAAAAGGTCACTGACCTAATCATATGACTATAGAACACTTCCCTGCCCCCAACACCTCGCCACCACATTACTAAAGGTCTATTTACAGCAGTCCCTTTTACTCAGCACATTATGTCTGGCTATCAAGAAAAAATTACAAGGCATACCAGAAGGCAAAAACCAAAAAAAGACACTTGAAAAGACAGAGCAAACATCATAGCGGGGATGTTGGAATGATCAGACCAGGAATGCAAAACAACTATGATTAATATTCTAAGGGGGCTAATGCATAAAGTAAACAGCATGCAAGAACAGAAGAACAATGTAAGCAAAGAGATGGAAATTGAAAGAAAGGAAGAAAGAAAGGGAAAGAGAGAGAGAAACGGAGGGAGGGAGGAAGGAAGGAAGAAGAGAAATGCTAGAGACCAAAAAACACTATAATGGAAATATAGAATGCCTTTGATGGCTGTTAAGTAGACTGCACACAGCTGAGGAAAGAATCTCTTAGCTAGAGGATATATCAGTAGAAACCTCAAAAACTGAAAGAGCAAGGAGAATAAACGCTGAATAAAACAGAACAGAGTATTCAAGGACTGTAGGACAACTACAAAAGGTGTAACATATAAGTGATGGCAATACCAGAAAGAGAAGAGAAAAAGAAACAGAAGAAATGTTTGAAACAATAATGACTGAGACTTTCCCTAAAATTAATGTCAGACACCAAACCACAGGTTGAGGAAGCTCAGAGAACACCAAGAAGAATACATAACAAGGAGACTACAAGTAGGTATATCATTTTTAAACTACAGAAAATCAAAGATAAAGAAAAAGTCCTGAAAGAAGCCAGAGGATAAAACACCTTACCCATAGAGGAACAGAGATAAGAATTACATCCAACTTCTCCTCAGAAACCATGCAAGCAAGAAGAGAGTGACGTGAAATATATAAAGTGTTGAGAGAAAAAAACCCACCAACCCAGAATTCTGTACCCTGCAAAATTATCCTTCAGAAGCAAGCAAGAAAGAGAGACTTTCTGGGTTTCCCTGATGGCGCAGTGGTTAAGAATCCGCCTGCCCGTGCAGGCAACACAGGTTTGAGCCCTGGTCCGGGAAGATCCCACATGCCGCGGAGCAACTAAGCCTGTGTGCCACAACTACTGACTCTGTGCTCTAGAGCCCGCGAGCCACAACTACTGAGCCCACGTGCCACAGCTACTGAAGCCCGCGTGCTTAAAGCCTGTGCTCCACAACAAGAGAAGCCACCACAATGAGAAGCCCGTGCACCACAGTGAAGAGTAGCCTGCGCTCGCCACAACTAGAGAAAGCTTGCATGCAGCAATGAAGACACAATACAGCCAATTAATTTAAAAAAATAAATAAAAAAAGAAAGACTTTCGAAGACCAACAAAAATTTAGGGGATTTGTTGCTAGTAGACTTGCCTTGCAAAAAAATGCTAAAAGAACTTCTTAAGAGAGAAGGAAAAAATATAGGTCAGAAACTCAGGTCTACATAGACAAAGGAAGAGCACTGAAGAAGGAATACGTGAAGGTAAAATAAAACCCTGTATTTTTCTTATTTTTAATTGATCTGCCATATAACAGTTTGTTCAAAATAATAGTGTAAACAAAGTATTTGCCCATGTACGCTTATTTGTATATCATATGCATATGTATATATATTTGCTTATGTATGTTTACATATATGTGACATGAATGACAGCAATGATACAAGGTACAGGAGAGACGAATTGGGATTATTTTGTTATTATAAGGAACTCACACTATTCATGATGCGATATAGTGTTATTTGAAAGTAGACTTGGATTAGCTGCAAATGTATATTGCAAACTCTAGGGCAATCACTAAAAAAAGTAAAAGAAGTATAACTGATATGCTAAGACAAGAGAGAAAATAGAATCATATAAATGCTCAATTAAAACCTCAAAAGTCAGAAAAAGTGTAAGATGACAAACATAGGAAAAAAGAACAAGGGCAACAAATAGAAAGCAATAATGAATTCATAAATATTAATCTAACTATATCAATAATCACTCTGAATATTAATGGTCTAAATACCCCAATTAAAAGATGGAGCTATTATCAAAAAGACAAGAAATTACAAATGTTGGTGAAGATGTGAAAAAAAGTGAACCCTTCTGCACTCTTGGTGGAAAGGTAAATTGGTGTAGTCACTATGGAAAACAGCATGGAGGCTTCTTAAAAAATTAAAAATAGAACTACCATATGATCCAGCAATTTCACTTCTGGTATTTATCTGGAGCTTGAAGGAAATGTCCACTTTGATGAACTAGACCAAGTTGACCCAGAGAAAGGGATCCAGAAAAATAAATACTCCAACCTCTCTGTCTTCTCTCATTCTGGTTCCCTGCTAGTGCTTCCACAAATGAAACTCAAAGCTGAAGTCACAGGGCAGGGGAACCCATGCTGTAGTCCATACAGGCTGGCCTTCCATGGAAGAGTAGGCAGAGATCAGAATGTGTGTGTGTGTGTGTGTGTGTGTGTGTGTGTGTGTGTGTTTTAACATTAACAATTAAAAGCACTTAGCTTTCTATCAACATTTTTCTCCATTATAATGCCTATGTTGTGTTAATGAAAATCAGTTTAATATCCAGTGACATACTGTGAGTCTTGTAAGTTTTCATCTCTTAAGAACAGTAATTTCCTAGATACTGGTTCTTCTTACCTAGATCCAGACTTGGAACACAGCACCATGAGTGCTCTTATGAGGTTTATATAAATCACTTAGAACAGTGTCTGGCCCATGATAAGCTCGATCCAACTGGTGGCTGCTATTGCTATTTAGATGGAATGACCTCTAGAGGTTCAGGCAGATCTCGGTCTCTCTCTAGGACTGTGTGGTGGGAATGTAGGAGGAGATCGTGTGGTGAGATGGTCATTACTAAAGAGTCTATATCTCTTCTCACTGCTCCTCACTTTAAGGTGTATGTAAAGATCCCAATTCAGTAATGCAATAGACACCGAGATGTGGAAACACTTCTGCCCTCACATCCCTTCATGCGTCTGTATGGAGAAATTTGCTCACTGGTCTATTACTCTCTGTCCTGTTTGTTAAGTACTCTGTGGTCAGGAATAGACTATTCCCTTCTTTACACAATTCTCCTTTTCTCTGACAGGAATTATTCCATAAAAGCCAAAAAGCTTCATATCTCGTGTGTATGTGACAGCTGCGATTTCCCCACGCCAAAAACAAGCAAGCAAACAAACACACAAATAAACAAAACTAGCCTTTATAATTATGCCCCAGGCAGGAAACGAGGATACTGGGTGGGCATTAGATCGCAGAGGCAAACTATCTGCAATGAACCTCTAAAGAAGGTCAAAACAGGTGGAGGAGCAGGGTGGGATTAGGGGTGGTGGACACCGCCTTGATTTCTGTAACACGCGCCACAAAGGAGCGGTAACCACTCTGGCTTTTCCCGCAAGAGATGCCAGACCAGCTGGCTGTATGACTTCGAATGCGGTTTTCAGACAGGCTCGAGGAGGATTTGGGGGAACCGGCAGGCGCAGCCTGGAGGTGCTGGACAGCGAGGCGGGTAGTCCCTCCAGGAGCGCGGCGGGTGCTGGGAGACTCGCGGAGCGAGGGCTGGGCTGTCTCGGCTTCTCGGCGTCCTCCATCTGCTAGGAAGCATCACGGACCAGCCAGGCGGTGCGCGGTGATGCTCTGCCTCAGCCAAATAGCCCTTGTCTTCCATGGATATCGTTCCTTTCTTGGGGTCAAGGCGAGGAAGAGCCAGAGTCGGCTCGCTCTTTCTCCTCAGCCTTCTCTCGGGGCTTCTAAAAGGAGCACCTCCGGATCCCGGGGAAATGCTGATTTCCGCTGGCGTAGAGGAAGGATCACATACACGCTTCCGCGAAAAATGAAAGCGCCTCGAACAAAGCGTGTTTTATTCGCCAGGGTAGCCGCGGTGGAGGAGGGTAGGGGTGAAGAGGGTCCCTAGCAGTGCCGCGCGCTCCAGCTCCAGCTTGTCGCGGGGACCGAGCGCTCCCGTCGCTCATGACTCTGTAGAGCGCGCACCGAGAAGGTAAAGAAAGCATGCTCCAGTGGCGCAATCGGTTAGCGCGCGGTACTTATACAGCAGTATATGTGCGGGTGATGCCGAGGTTGTGAGTTCGAGCCTCACCTGGAGCATGTTTTCTGCCCTTTACGATTTCAGTGTCTTTTCATTCTACTGCTTTCTGTCCCTCTTCTTTAAAGAAAAAGCTAAAAAGAGGTTATTACATTTTCCATGGTGAGAATGCAGATATTCCATGATTAAGGAGGCAATTTGGTCGTTTTCAAACATAGGAAGAAATCACAAGCCCAAAGGAGGCAAATTGAACATGTTCAAGCAAATTCGATTCTCCTCAATCAGGAGAATTTAAAGTCAGGTTGTACTGCCTCAAATGAGTCTCCCTCACCCTTTCTTCGCTCCTTTTAAAAAACCATTTCTCAGATTCTTGGGGACTGAGCAAGGAGGAGGAAAACCTGCGTCTTGTGCTCTGCAATTTCGTGCAGCTGTCACCGGGGCTCACGGATTTGCGGAAGCTGCTGTCAGGCATCTTAGCTTTGAGTTCCACAAGATTTGCAGTGAGGTTGCTGAACTCCATCTTTGAAATATAAATGTGCTTTCAGTCGGGCTCCACCGCCTACTTTACATAAACCAGAATGGGGAACAGAAAATAATTTTCCCCAGCAATGAAACATAGGTGGCTATGTATGTATCCCTTCCTAATTTCATCAGAAAATAAACGGCCTTATTTGGAAAAATGACATTCATCCTGACGCTGTGTCTGAAATAAATGATTGAATGTTGCTCTGCTTTTAACCAGTTTCTCCTGGATTTCATTGTCTCACAGGGCCCTCCTTCTCGTCTGTCTCTTACATATGGCTATATCCCACAGTTCCATCTCAGCTTTTTTCTCATCTAATGATATACACATTCTTTGTATTATATTCATTCCCTTGATTACAACATCTCTTTAAATACTGTTTATTGTAAGATTTCTTTCCCATCCAGTCCTCGCATTTGAATCCATACCTATGCATCCTGCTGCCTACAGGACATTTTTGTCCAGAAATTCACGCAGGTCTGTAACATCAACACGTGGGAAAATCATCAACTTCAAATCCACTCCCTCTCCTGTGCACTGTATCTCAAAGGCAGTCATTCAACAAATACCTGATTCCTGCTTTTTGCCAGATCCACTCTAGGTGCTGAGATTACTGCAGTAAAATTTAAAAAATCAAGCCTCTGCTTTCTGGAATCTAAGTTCTAGTAGGGAGAAATAAACAATGAACAATTAAATATAAATATATAGTTAGACCAAGTGATGATACGTTTTATAGAGAAAAACAAAAATAGTTTAAGAGGGATCAGGGATATCAGGGATTATGCTGGGAGTGCTACATGAGGTAAGATTGTTAGAGAAGGCCTCTCTAAGCAAGTGACATTTGAGCAGAAACCTGAAGAAAATAAGGGAGAAAGTCTTGGATATATATGTTGAAAGAGGTGGAGGCAGAGGTAAGAACAAATGCAAAAGCCTAGACGTGGGAATGGCCCCATGAGCATAGTTAGAGAAGAACAAGGAACAGAGGTCGCTCCAGAAAGTCCCCTACATACGAACCTTCAAGTTGCGAGCTTTCAAAGATGCGAATGTGTGTTTTCACGTCCAACCACGTAAGTTAGTTCACATGTCTGGCGTATCTTGTCATGTGCGCGCATGCGCTACAAGTGGCTGTGTTCTTGTGTACTTTAATGTACAGTACTGTATAGAGTACAGTAGTACAGTATCTTTGTTTCAAGCCCAGGATGTCTGGAGGCAAGCATAAAAGCAGTGGTGATGTAGATGGTACTGCTAAGAAGCACCAGGAATTGGAGGCCCAGAGAAAGGACGAAGAGAGACAAGAGGAAGAAGTAACTGAAGAACCAAAGAGATTCACGATGCAGGCAATGGCAAGGGGATTTTCTTTCTTTGAGGAGGCACTGTTAGTTTTGAGGCACGGGACCTGAAGGTAGAACGGTGCACGAAGTTTGCAGCAGCCGTTCAGAATGCAATCCAGTGCTACCATGTCATCTACGACGAGAAAAAAAGAGCTACTACCCAGACATCACTGGATCGTTTTTTTCAAGAAGGTAGACAGAATTGAATCCAGCAAGGAACCAGAACCTGTGCCATCAACATCAGGCATGAGTGAAACTGCAGCTTGCCCTCCATCTCCTGTTGCTGACGATCCTTCAGCTCTACCATCTCCCACCTCCTCTCCCTCCTCCAGTCAGTAACTCTTCTTGCCTGTTCACTAGATGGCAGCCCCTGTATGCCAGCTGTTGGACTGTGCTACTGTACTTTTCAAGGTACTATACTGTAAGATTAAAAATGTTTTCTTTATTTTTTGTTTGTTTTTTATGTATTATTTGTGTGAAAAGTATTATAAACCTATTACAGTACAGTACTATATAGCTGATTGTGTTAGTTGGGTACCTAGGCTAACTTTGTTGAACTTTGGAACAAATTGGACTTACGGATGCACTCTCCCAAGGGAACTTGTTTGTATGTAAGGGACTTACTGAATTTTTAAACAGAAAAGCCTCTTCAATGATTCTTAAAAGCTAATGCCTGACATGATATTTTATAATACTAGTTAAGACAGTGACCAAACGACGTTTGAGGAAACAGTGTGAAAGTAAAGTTGCCAGAGGCACAAAGGTATCTCCAGGGGCTATTCATGTTTCCTGTAGGAATCTCAGACCAGTCAAGGGCTGGGGTTGTCCCTGGTTTCCATGGCTTGATTTTAGAACTCTGTAATGACTCTGATCACACCAGCTTCTGCAGAGCTGTTCAAAACAGAAAACAGAGATACAGTTCTCTAACATTTCCTTTTTAGTAAGACATGTGCGTACAATAAGATTCACCCATTTTAAGTGTACAGTTTGATGAATTTTGATAATTGTATTAATTTCCTATTGTCACTGTAACAAATTAGCGCAAACTTAGTGGCTTAGCACAAAATTATTGTCTTGCAGTTCTGTAGGTCAGAAGTCCAAAATGGCTCTCACTGGACTAAAATCAAGCTGTTGGCAAGTCTCTGCTCCTTCTGGAAATTCTCGCAGAGAATTCTTTTCTTGCTCTTTCTAGCTTCTAGAGGCTACCCACATTCCTTGGCCATGGGCCCCATTCATCGTCAAAGCCAGCAATTGCATCACTCTGATCTCTGCTTCTGCTGTCACATCTTCTCTGACTCTCATCTTCTTATGCCTCTCTCTCCTATCTTTAAGGACCCTATGATTATGTAAAGCCCATTTGGATAATCCGGGGTAACCTCCTTGTTTTAAGAGCCTTACCTTAATCACATCTGCAAAGACCCTTTTGCCATGTAAGGAAACACATTCACAGGTTATGGGGACTATGGTGTGGACATCTTTTGGGGAACCCTCATTTGCCTACCACAGTAGTTATATACCATTGTACACATAGCACTGCATTTAACATGGAGAACAGCACCTTTCCCCTAAAAAGTTTCCTCCTGCTCTTTGGTAGGCCATCATCTCCCTACACGCCTGCCTCTGGCCACCACTGATCTGCTTTCTATCACTATAGTATGTCCTTTTCTAGAATCTCGTGTAAATAAAATGAAACCGTTTGTAGCCATTTGTGTTCGATTTCTTTTACTGAGCTTAACATTGTGCTGATCTCTGTGGCAGAGAATCATTTTTGATTCCCGGCTTCTCCACACTCCCCTTATTTATCTGTTACTGAGTCTTCTCAGTTCTATCTTACCTCCTTAATATCTCTCAATATTTCTGTGCTCACAATGCATGTTCCCGAAGGCCTCTGTACCTTGGCAAATACTCTTCCTCTGCCCCGAAACTTCTTTGCTCCTCCTTTTCATTTGCTTCTACTTCTTCCATTGGAGATCACTTGTCTCTCCTCAGGGCGTGATGAGAGCTCCACCTCCACAGTTTGGATCTGACGCTCTCCTGTGAGCTACATATGCTGTGCCAGGCACTTGATGTATTAGTTCAGTCTTATCTTAATACACTCTCATTTATTGGGTCATAAGCTCCTTGGGGGAGACAGGGACTGCATCTTCATTGCTTGTTTATTTAGCACCCAGCTCAGCTGCTGACTCTGAAGAGATTGTAACTCTCAGCATACTTTTTCCGCCTGTGGTTTCACGGAGGTCTCTGCTTCCTTTACAGCACTCCTTTGTCTTACCCCATCTCACTGCTTAGGGTGAAAGTTTATTGTATTGATTTAATTTATTCATTTTGGCAAAATAAAGGTTAAATTTCAGCTCTGGGAAATGAGCAACATTAGAAAGACAGTTTTGTTTTGTCTTGCAGTTTCTTTCACTAAAGGAATGTAAAGATCTGAGGTCAGAAAAGTTATTTGCCAGTGCAAATAAAAAAGACATCTTAAGCTCTTTTCTCCACAGATAATGCTCATCTTCCTCTTGTCCATGTGACAGATGCCTACTCATACTTCATGGCCCAGAAAAAAATATCTGATAATTTATTTCTTCTTACTAATAGATAATTTGTAATATTAAATTCACATTTATCTCATTGTAAAAATGATTTATTTACACATACAACTGTCTTCCTACTAGTTTGCTTATCAAGGACAATTGCCATGAATTATTAAAAAAAAATTTTTTCAATTAAGTAGTCCAGTATATGACACTTAGTAAAGCCTCAAAAATATCAACAGGGTCTCAAAACTGTACAGTGGAATAAAGTCAGAACTTTGGATAGAAGAGGAGGATAGGAAAAGAAGAAGGAAAAAATAAGGTGGTTTGGATGGGAATGATGAGAAGGGAAAAAAACGTGTTTCTTTTTGGTTGTTCCAGATGAAAATATTGGAGATTTTGAACACTGTTACTCAAGGTTTTTCTAGAGTTGATATATGCTTCTGCCAAATAAAGGACTAATATATATGTTTAGCTAATAATTAGAATTCGAAATGAGTTTGTTTTAGCCCCATCATAGGGTAAATAACTACTGTAGATCTCATACTATTATGAAAAATAGTTAAATATTCTGCTTTAAAATTTTTCCTCTTCATATACGAATACTCCAATAATTTTTTAGACTATTTATGGAATTATAGCATCTTATATAATAGTGGAACAAGAAACTTTTCTTACCATTTTGACCTTTTGGGTTTCTTTACTATTTATTTCTCCCCAGTTTCCGTTTCCATTGCTGATGCAAGCTGAAAAGATTTGTATCCTTAAAGGGTCTCCAAGTGATTTTACCTATAACATAAATATGGCCTACTTTTGTGTCTTTGGCATGTCCAAATTATATTTCATATAACTACTTTGTTAATTTTCAAATTTTTTGTATACATAATATATTCATATGGTTCAAAATATTTTATGTATAAAGGCCCTCCCTATTCCTATCCCCAGCCAACCTGGTCCCCTCAGTACAGGCTATTCATTTATGTTATTATTTTCTTGGAAAAATAGAATTATTTGCATTCTCTTTGCCAGATACCATTCTAGGTGAGGGTCTGGGGAGGAGACCATCCCTTCCCATGTACAGAAAAATTTGGCCACGCCCTAAGAGAGGTCTTGCCTTTGCTCTCAGCTTTTGGGAGGTAATCTATATCACAGCTAATAGTAGTGTATTTAGGGGGCGGGGGGCAGTGGGGTTGACCATTCTCTGTAGCCATGTCAGAAAGACCAACCATGTAATTTACAGTGAGGGCTTCGGTTCTGTCATTATCAGTCAGCCTAGAGAGTGAGTTCAAGAATGTGGGTAGTCAATCACTCATGCCTGTGTAATGAAGCTCCAATAAAAATTCTGGACAAGGAAGGTTGGGTGAGATTGCTGAGCTAGCAATAGTCTGTGTGTATTGTCACACATCGACATCAGGAGGGTAACTCATCCTGAGGACAAGGAAAGTCTTATATTTAGAACCCTGCCAGAATCTACACTATATGTCTCTTCTTTTGGCTGATTTTAATTTGTATCCTTTTTCTGTAATAAGTCATAACCAGTGAGCATAATAGCTTTTGGTGAGTTCTGTGAATTCTTCCAGTGAATTATCAAACCCAAAGGTATTTTGGGGAACCCCCCCAAACTTGCAAATAGTGTCAGAAGTGAGGGCAGTCAAGGGGACTTTGCTGTTTGACTAACTCCAAGTAGAGAGCTAAATACCTCTTCCAATTTGACAATGCTTCCCATGCAGCTCATCAACTGTAATATATCAAATAAATTAAACTCTTTCTAGCACCTCTCTTTTTACCTCTTTTTCTAGGGCCTTCTGGGAAGTCTCAAAGCCAGTTTTAGCTGCAAATGATTTACATTAGGACTTGATTTGAGGAAGAAAAATGTCAAAAGTTGTCAGATATTTTGAACACCTAATTAAACAGGATCACATATTACTGGAAAACAATACTTGGCTGCCTAGTTAATCAAAGTGACAATAAGATTTTAAAAGTAGACGTAGAGGACTTCAAGTTTCTACCCCAATTGTAAAAAGTTTGGAAGTCATCACTCCCTACCTCACAACAACAGGAAAGCTAAGAAAAACTAAAAACTAACAACTCTTCTTAGATATATCAGCGAATTGAGTCACAGGGAAACCTGCTGACAAAAAAACTGGAGAGAGAGGCAGATACCATGAATCACAGTTACCAGGGGGTATAAGCCCAGGAGCAAAAGCTCACAGCTGGACCCAGTACTAGTTGGAATATCCAGTACATAAACTCTAATTGATATGATAAGAGGAGAGAAAAAAGAATCTATAAAATGCTCAATTAAACCCAGAGAAGGCAGAAACAGAGTGGAAGACAAAGAATAAAACAAAGAATAGGAAAATGAATAGAACGTAGTTACAAATACGGTAGATATTAATCCAACAATAGCAATAATCACATTAAATATAAATGTTCTAAATACACTAATAAAGAACAAAGACTATCAGAGTGAATAAAAAGATAAGATACAACTACATTGTTATCAGTTGAATTGTGTTTCCTCTGCTCCAAATTCATATGTTGAAGCCCTAACCTCCAGTATTTCAGAATGTGGCCTTATTTGGAAATAAGATAATTGCAGATGTAATGTGGATAAATGCAGATTAATTAAGTTAGGATGAACTTCTACTGGAGAGGAGGGGAATCCTAATCCAGTAAAACCAATATGACATCTCCTTATAAAAAGGGGAAATTTGGAAGCAGACATGAACACAGGGAGAATGCCTTGTGAAGAGGAAGGCAGAGATTGGAGTAGTGCAGTTACAAGCCAAGGAACACCAAAGATTGCCAGCAAACCACCAGAAACTAGGGGAGCTCACAATTTATATTTATAACTAATCTAAATACTCTTTCAAATAACACTACACAACTTCATGGGTAGTGCAAATACCTCATAACAGAATTTTCCCAATTCCTTCCTCCCATCAATTATAACGTTGTTGTTATTCAATTATCTATAAGTTATAATCAGTGAATACACTGTTGCTATTATTTTTAGCAAACTGTTATCTGTTAGATTGATTTTAAAAATAAAAATAAAATATTTGATTTTACCTTTATATATTCCTTCTGTGTTTTGGGTTGAACTGTGTTTCTCCAAAATATTTTGAACTAATAAAAATTAAAATACAACTTATCAAAAGTTGTGGGATGTAGAGAAAGTAGTGTTTAAAGGGAAATAGACAATGAATGCATATATGAGAAAAAAAAAAAGAAAGATCTAAAATCAATAAGCTTCCACCAGAGGACACTAGAAAAGAAGAGCAAATTAAATCCAAGGTAAGAAGAAGAAAAGAAATGACTGTAAAAATTGAACTTTAGAACTGAAATCGATCAAATTGAAAACAGGAAATTAATGAAAAAAATCAACAAAACCAAAAGCTGGTTCTGTGAAAAGATCAATAAAATTGACAAACCTTTAGCCAGGTTAACAAAGAAAAAAAGAACACAAAATTACTAATATCAGAAGCGAAAGAGGGGCCACGAGTACTAGATAATAAAGGAATATTACATATTATTATTTATGCCCACAAATTTGATTACTTAGATTGAATGAGCTAATTCTTCGAAACATTCAGTTAAAATCCCAGCAAGTTACTTTATGTGTATTGATAAACTGATTCTAAAGTATATATGGAAAGAAAAAAGATCCAGAATAGCCAACAGGAGGCTGAAGAACAAGGTTGGAGGTCTGACATTATCCAACTTCAAGATTAGTTATAAAACTACAGTGATCAAGACAGTATGGTACTGGTGAAAGAATAAACAAATAGATCAATGGAACAGAATAGAGAGCCCAGATATAGATCTAAACCAATATAGTCAACTGATCTTTGACAAAGGAGCAAAGACAACTTACTAGAGAAAGGACAGTCTTTTCAACAGATGATTCAGGAACAGCTAGACATCCACATGCCAAAACAAAACAAAACAAAACAGAAAACAGTCTAGACACAGATCCTATGTCACAAAAATTAGTTCAAGTAGATGATAGACCAGACCTAAATGTAAAATATAAAACTTCTCTAGATAACATAGGAGAAAACCTAGCAGACCTAAGGTTTGGTGATGACTTTTTGCCATGCTGCATGGCTTACGGGATCTCAGTTCCCTAACCAGGGATTGAAGCTGGGCCAGGGCAGTGAAAATGCTGAATCTTAACCACTAGACAACCAGGGAACTCCCATGGCAATGACTTTTTTAGATGCTACACCAAGAATATGATCGGTGAAAGAAAAAAAGTGATAAATTGGACTCCATTAAAATTAAAATCTTCTGCTCTGTGAAAGCCCATGCAAAGAGAATGAAAAGATAAACCACAGACTGGAGAAGATATTTGCAAAACACATATCTGATAAAGGACCAATATCCACAATACACAAAGAACTCTTAAAACTTAGCAATAGGTAAACAACCCAATTTTTAAATGGACAAAAGATCTGAATAGGCATTTCATCAAAGAAGAACTACAGGTGGCAAGTTAACGTATGAAAAGATGTTGAACATATATATTTAAGGATTTGTAGATTAATACAACGAGATATCACTACATACCTTTTAGTAGGCTAAAACCCAAATGACTGACAACATCAAATGCTCTTGAGGATATGGAGACAGAGACTCACTCATCATTGCTGGTGGGAATGCAAAATGGCACAACCACTTTGGAAGACAGTTTGACAGTTTCTTACAAAACTAAACATCATCTTTTCAGATGATCCAACAATTGCACACCTTTGTATTTACCCAAATGTATTGAAAACCTATGTCCACACAAATATCTGCACACAGAAGTTTACAGCAGCTTTATTCATAATTGTCAAAATGTGGAAGCAACCAAGATGTCCTTTGTTAAGTGAATGAATAAACGGTGGTAAACCCGTACAATGAAATATTATTCAGCACGATAAAGAAGTGAGCTATCAAACCATACAAAAGACATGGAGGAACATTACATGTGTATAGCTAAGTGAAAGAAGTCAGTATGAAAAAGCTACATACTGTATGATTCCAACTATTGAACATTCTGGAAAAGGCTATAGAGACAGTGAAAAAGGTTGATGGTTGCCAGGGGTTGGTGGTTTGTGTGAGGGATGAATAAATGGAGCACAGGGGATTTTTAGCGCAGTGAAACTATTCTGTATGACATTATAATGATGGATACATGACATTATGCATTAGTCAAAATCCATAGAACTGTACAACACAAAGAGCAAACCCTACAGTAAACTATAGACTTTAGCTAGTAATAATGTACCAGTATTGGTTCATCCATTGTAACAAATGTATCACACTAATGCAAGATGTTAATAATCAGGGAAACTCCGAAGTGGGGAAAAGATGGTATATAGGAAGTCTCTGTATTTTCTGCTCAGTTTTTATGTAAACCTAAAAATTGTCTAAAGAATAGAGTCTAGTTAAAAAAGTAAACATAGGAGGTAATGTAATTATAAATAACCTTAGCTGTTTCAAAAGTGGAAAGACTTTGTTACCTTAAATAATCAAGACATAATAAAAAGAGTGTCCTAGTAGTTAAATTCTGCCATTTTAGGAGGTAATGAACTGAATTGTTATCATAAGGCAAAAGCATGCAATGGTGAGGGTTGAGGGATGGATTTTATATTTTAACTGCAAATGCCAAAGGTAAACAAAAACTGGCAACCAAACCAAACCAAAATAGTGCTCAAACAAGGAACCACCATCAAATCCTTACCATGCTACAACTGACACATGTCTGGAGCACAGGGACCAGAAGCTGGACTCACTGAGGGATCTCCAAATTGCCAGTCAGGAAAGGACCACAGCAGGCTTGCGAGGACTCCGTGCCTGGATGGAAAAGATGGGTGTCTGAGGTGGGCTGTGACTCATGGCAACAAACTGTCAAAGAAAACACCCAGATAAATGAGATTTATTTTATTCGGGCTATTGCATTCAGGAGAGAACTCCAGATTCAAAGATCAGTGTCTCTGCAAAGTGCTTTGCCTTAGACTTTTATAGGGAATAGTAGACGAGTTACAGGTGAAGTTATTTACATTTGGAATTGCTCGGAAATCTCAATCCGATGAATAGAAAATATGTATCTCTGGGTCTAGTTACTTTTAAGGGGATTGCACAGAAAAGGGTTAACATAGAAGCCTGAGACTGCTATTCTTAGACAGACCAGCTTGCAAGATGGGCCCTTAGCTGGCATCTGGAAACTAAGATTTTGAAATAGTTCCCACTATTTCTTAAATGACACAAGTGGCTCACTCTGCCTAAACTGCGCAAACACTATGGTTTATCCTGAACACTTTCTTTCTGGGAGTTCTGGTACATGCTAGGCAGCTACCAATAAATATCTGGACACTGAATCTCTAATGAATGAATTTCCCTTGTGGACATTTCCCATGTGTTGTATTTGCAATTATATACAATATATATTATATATAATATTATATATATATATATAAAACGACTCCTATTTATAGATTAGAATGTTATTGTTGTTAACGGTGCAGTAGGTACTGACTTTGGGATTTCTCATTGTTCATGGTACTCAGTTAACTAGGCTTTAATTACAACAACTAAACATTTCTAAATATTGTATTTCCATTTTCAAACAGTTACACCATTTTACATAGTTTCTATGTAAAATGCTGTAAGAAATAACTTTATTAGGATCAGTGGGTTCTAATAATGTCCTCATCAAGTATCTGAGCTCTTTCTTCTTGATAAAGACAAAGACTGTGTCTTTGTTATGGCTAACGTGGGTAGTATGCTGGGTAATGCTTTAATTCTTTTAAGATGAGGTCCTAAATTCAAGCCCCTTAATATGAAATTTGAGCTTAACTTCTGCCTCTGAGAAAAATTATGTAGGAGACAAAATCCTAAAACTCCCACTACAACAAGAAAGAAGGTGAGATGAATCACAATTACAAACATCATATTTGTAAAACATGGGAGTGTTATGGAAGCAATGAAGACTGTATGAATTGGAGTTTCAGAGAATGGTAAACCCTTCTGTGGTGAGCTTATATTAACTGGATTTTTTTCTTTTGTTTTGTAACATACTGAGATTAGCTTGTAAAAGGACTGTTCTGGAGGAAAGAGAAGCCCGAAAGGATTTGGTTGGTTAAGGGGGCTGACGTGACAATTTAGAAACTACAGGAGCCCCAAATATGATTAGTTTCCCTAATGAGACAGTTGATAGATTGGGGGACTATACAAGCATACTTGGGGAGTTTGGCCAAAGGCTTCTAAGGACAGAGTAAAATCTTCCATAATCGTACTGTTTAAAAGAGAAAGTCCCGTTAGAGACAGGCCTCTACCTTGTACACACAGCTACTCTCCTTTTCAAGATGTTTGCTAGATTTGAAGCTGTAGGAGATAGGGGACTAAAAACTCAAGATATCTGAGGGCCAGCACGTCGTCTCCTACAGTCTTCCACAGCTAAAGAGACAAACATCTGTCAGGGTAAAACAAATAAACAAACAAACAAACAAAAAATGCTCAGGAAATTCAAGGAACAAGAACAAACTAGACATAGTAAAGATGTGAAAATTTAAACTGCATGATTAGCCAACCTCACCAAATTGACATCTGTAAAACAATATATAGAACAGTGTTAGAATGCATATTACTTTCAAATGTACATGGAACATATATCAAAATAGACCATATAATGAGCCATGAACAAAATCTCCAAAGACTTAAGTTATGTAGTATATACTCTCACATCACAGTGGAATTAAATTATAAATCAATGAATGTATCTAGAAAATCTCCCACTGTTTGGAAATTAAGCAAAGAACACATTTCTAAATAACACTGGGGCCAAATAAGAAATCAAATGGAAAACATAAAATAGGTAGAATTGAATGATAATGAAAATATGACATATTAAAAGTGCTGAGGTGTAACTAGAGCAGTGTTGAGAGGCAAATTCATGTCTTTAAATGTATATGTTAAAAAGAAAAGGTTGAAAATCAAATATTTAAGCTTTCATCAAAATAAGCTAGATAAACAAGAGCAAATTAATTCTAAGAAAGTAAAATGAAGAAGATGGTAAAAATAAGAGGAGAAATCCATTGAAATGAAAGCTAACACACAATAGAAAAAAACCAACAAAGCAAAAATATTAACATCTTTTTGCCAATTAAGTTAACGATTTAGATGAAACGATTTCTCACAGAGTGAAAAATGCAATTTGCCATAGCTGACACAAGAAGAAATAGAAAATCTGATCTGTCCTATATCAATCAGAGAAATAGAATCTCTAATATGAAATTTTCCTACAAACTAAACTTTAGGTCAATATAGCTCCCTGGTGAATTCTTCCAAATATTTAAGAAAGAAATAATGCAAATTGTACACAAATTCTTCCAGATAATATAAAAGGAAAGCTTCCCAGCTTACTTGATGAAGTTAGCATGATCCTGATATGAAAACTTGACTAGGACATTATAAAACTAGAAAATTTCAGGTCAATATATCTCAGGGAAATAGATGAAAAATTCTAAATATTGGTAAATTGAATCCAGCAACATATTAAAAGAATAGTCTATTATGACCACATGGAACTCATTCTGTAAATTTAAGAATATTTGGTTTAGCCTGGAAAAAACAATATACATTACCACACTAAATTTTAATGGAAAAAAATTATATGTATATCTCAATAGATGCAGAAAAATCATTTAATAAGGTTCAATCCCTATTCATAATTACAATTCATACAAATAGGAATAAAGGTATCTTCTTTAATCTAAAAGAGTATTCAGGGAAAAAACAAACCCTACAACTAACCTTATGCAATGGTGAAATATTGAAAGCTTTCTTTGAGATTAGGAATAAGACAGGAGTGTCCACCATAGTAACCTCTATTCAGTATTGTACTGGATGTTCTAAACAGCAGGTAAGGGGAAAAAAAAGTATAAAGACTAGAAAGAAGTAAAATCAGCATTGATCACACTGACATGATAGCATACATACAAATCCAAATGATCTACTAACAATGATTATTAATAAGTAAATCTAGGAAATTTACTGTACATAAAGTGGATATACAACAATAAATGGCATGTCTCTATACTAACAATAAGCAATTAGAAAATGAAATTTAAGAAGAAATGCCATCTAAAATAGCATTGTTAAACATCAAATGCAGAGCAGTTAATCTTTTAAAACAACACTTTAACACTGAAAACTTCCAAACATTGTTGAGAGAAATTAAAGACTTGAATGGAGGAATCTACCATGGTCCTGGCCAGAAAAATCCAATCTTGCTAAAATATTAATTCTCCCCAAACTTACTTATAGATTTTATGCATCGCCAAAAAAACAAAAACCAAAAAACAAAAACAAACAAAAAACTGCTAGCAGGATTTGGGGGGAGAGTGGGAGGTGGAAATTGACAGTTGATTCTAACATTTATATTGAAATAATAATTTTTTTAAAAATCCAGAATAGCTATGGCAATTCAAAGTGAGAAAAACAAAACTGATCCCCTATATTATCAGATACTATTACTTATTTTTAAGTTAAAAAAATTAAGACAGTGTAATATTGGTGTAAAGACAGACATATACCAATGGGACAGAATAGAGAGCCTAGGGGAAAAAAAACACATATGCAGTTCCCTGTTTGATGACAAGGAGACATTGCAGTTCAGTGGGAAAAAGACTGACTTTTCAATAAATAATGCTGGGTCAATTGAAATCATACAGTAAAGAAAATGATTTCAATCCTTATCTCACACCATACATAAATTGAAAATGGAATATTTTTTAACATTTAAGTTTTTTAACATTTAAGGTTTTTTTAACATTTAAAACTTAAATGTTAAAAGTAAAATACTTAAACTTCTAGAAGAAAACATAAAATAGCTTCAAGACTTTAGTGTAGGCAAATATTTCTGAACTAGGATGCAAAAAAGCACTAACTGTAAAGATTGGACTTCATTAAAAGTCCAATTGGACTTCATTAAAACTGAAAAGTTCAAAATATAAAATTAGGAGAACTAAAGGTGTGCCACAAATTAGAAGATATTTGCAACACATATATCTGACAAAGGACTTGTATTCACAATACGTAATGAACTACAAATCAATTTTTTAAAAACTGGCAATCAACCCAATTTTTTTAAATGGGGAAAAGCATATGGGAAGATGCAAAATATCATAGTCATCAAAAATGTAAGTCAAAATCAAAAAGACCTATCAGTACATCCTGGCCTGAGTAGCTAAAATTAAAATGACAATACCCAGTAGTGGCTAGGCTGTGAAGCAACCAGAAGCCTCATACATTGTTTTCAATAGTGAGAAGTGGTACGTGCATTTTGGAAAACAGTTTAGCAGCACCTAATAAAGTTAAACATACATATATCCTATAGACCAGCAATTCCACCTATGTATCTATGTATCTATCTAATAAATCAGTGATTATGTTCACCTAAAACCATGCACAGGAAGGTTCAGTGCTTTTTATAATAACCCTAAATTGAAAACCAAATGTCCATCGACTTTAGAATGGGTAAGTAAATTGTAGTATATCCATAAAATGGAAGTCGATAAATAGGAACAAACTGCTTTTAACTACTTTAGAAAGCATAGATGAATCTCAAAGACAATATTGAGTGAAAGAAGCCAGACATAAGAATGCGGAGTCTACCTGATTCAATGTAGAAGTTTAAAAACAAATGACAGTAGATATAGTGAAAGAGTTCAGAACAGTGGCTTACTTTGGGAGGGTATCAAATCAGAGGGAGCAGGAGGGAGCGTGCATGGTGACAAAGGGGTGTAAACTTGTAAAAATCAACACGCTGTACACTTAAGATTTGGGTGCTTTACTGTATATAACTTATACCTTAATAGAATAGAAAGGAATAAAAAACGACTGAAAGAGTAAAAGATATTTAAGCATCAAGCTAGAAATGATCCCAAATGATGTTGTCTTATGTATCTAGGAAGCTTACCATTCCAACAGGAAGCTCTGAATCACCACACCCCTATAGTTATCCAATTCGTATCCTTAAGAACAATACATAAATTTTCTTTCATCACTGTTTTTCTGTTCTTCCTATCATACTCAGGAAACTTTGAGTATGTTTCCCCATTGTCTGAGTTTTTGTTGGTACAATTATTTTTGAAATGGGAAATACGTTACATTTTCAGAAAACAAGGCAAAAAATTTTTCTTTCTTCTTTCTGAAATGGAAAAGGTTGTTAAGAAAAGACTATTTAAAGGGAGTAGCTGGGACAAAGGTAGCCAAAGGGTGGCCGAAATAGCTCAGTTGGGAGAGCGTTAGACTGAAGATCTAAAGGTCCCGGGTTTCAACAATTGTTTATCACCCTCTTGTAATGTGAACTAGGAGATACTGACCCAATACCAAGTGTCCGTCACCTTCAAATATATTGTCCATAGTGCCATTTATACAGTGAGGAGTTACATACATTTATCCTTTATTTCCATGGCAAAATGCAATTCTATGCCCATATGCATAAATTCTTCCACAGCTTCAAGTAATTCCTTGCGGTAAAGAAAAAAACAAAAACAAAAAACCCCCCAAAATACCCCACAAAACTTAGTGCTTTATTTAGTTTGCACCTAGATGTTATTAAAGGCATCTGTAAGAAGCAGGGCATAAGCACTTTCAACTCTCCACTTATTTACAGTAATTCTTTCGGTGTTCAAATTACTAAAACAAACTCATTCTTTCGCGAAGGCTTTCTCTGTGAACATCAGGGATCTATACACAAATTGTGGGATGTACAAGGATCTTCAAAAGCCAGAATGTGGCTGATTTTGACAAGTACAGAGGACGTGTGACTGCAGAAGAGGTGTCAGATAGATGTCTTTTCTGTGATTTTTGAGCACCTGGAAGTCTTAGCTCTTGAAATCCAAGACAAGAGCTCTTGAAGACTAGAGGAATAAAACTTAGAAGTCTCTGGCGGAACTTGAGCCAGTAACGGTTGAATATTTACCACTAGAAACCCTCACTTCTCTCTTGCGCCAGCGTCGGCCTAAAAATGAACAAAATCATCACTTGCTGATTCATTTAGCTTTAAATTAATATATTTGTTGAAAATTTAACTAGGGGTCAGTCAGCATGAAAGTTCGAAAAGTAGAAAAAAAATGATACAACCTCAGGAAATGTAAAGGGACATTTCCCGAGGCTGCAGGAGATTCCTTCAACTTCAAATGTTAAAAACTATACCCTCACCAAGGACCAAAGAGCACATCTCACTTGTTCTATCCTCTCCGACCTAGTGCTTGGATCCTTTGCTTCTCAAAATGGAAGCTGAGTGATACAGAGAATGCACAGTTGGGTGAAAATTTTAATACCGACTTGAAAAAATTAGGTCACTAAGTTGCAAGTCATTAAAGAGACTTTTGCAATTTGTGATCCAGTAGGGACATGCTTCTAAAAACCGGAGGCTCCCTTCATTCACGATTGAAAATCTCATAACAGTTCTTTCTCCACAAATAAACTAGACAGCCTCTGCACGAAAATTTCTCCGTGACTTTTCTAGTCCAAATAAGAAGAATTGAAATAGTGTAGTTTCCTCATGAAAGTCTATGAATGTGGTTTGAGGGAGCGGGGGAAAAGAAGTTCCTTTTATTTTTCAAACACAAGAAATGTAAACGAATTTACTTTCTTAAAAGACAGTAACTTTCAGAGTAGCAGGTTAGTTCAGTTGGTTAGACCGCGGTGGTAATAACACCAAGAGCGCGGGTTTGATTCCTGTAGCGGCCAGTCGAGGTGTGGTTTTGACCTTCTGGTGTCTGCCCAGTAGGCACTTAGAATCCAAAGTACTTATTTAACTCCGAAACGCTGCTGCTCAGAGCCGGAAGTTCAGATATTGTCTTCTTTGTGAAACAAGAAGGCTATGTATTTTCGTTTCGCCTTGGTTGTAGTTTTTCAAAGTAAAAGTAACTTGAAAAGTTCCAGTTTATTGAAGAAAATTGAAGTAGTGTGGGAACGAGACGGTTGTGTTTTAGGGAAGGATTGAGGTTAAAAAGAGTTACGAGGGGTTCCCTGGTGGCGCAGTGGTTGAGAGTCCGATTGCTGATTCAGGGGACGCGGGTTCGTGCCCCAGTCCGGGAAGATCCCATTATGCCGCGGAGCGGCTGGGCCCGTGAGCAATGGCCGCTGAGCCTGCGCTCCCCAACAAGAGAGACCACGACAATAAGAGACCCGCGTACCGCAAAAAAAAAAAAAAAAAAAAAAGAGTTACGAAATATGCCTGCTTAGTTCTTGTGAACCTTCAGGAGACAGCATTATTTTGGCGCTTTAAACGAGTTTCAATCGAGAAAAGGAAGCAAGCTCAGGGTGGCCAGTGACTGAGTTGTTTAGAGCGTGGTCCTAGTAGCAGCAAGACGCGGGGTGTGTTCCCGTAACGTCTGTGCTTCGTTCTCTTTCCTTATCCCAGGCAGTATCCAAGGTAAATGCCCGCTCCACGTGAGGTTGCTACTTGGCTTTCACGGAAGATCTTCTCTCCCTTTAGCAGTAAAGAGCTGGGAACGGGATACGAAGCTGTAAGACGCCAGTTCTCCTTTCAATCCTTTCACAGCCCAACAGACTTGGGCCCCCGGAGGCAGCGCGCTTGGTGGTTCCTTTCGTTTCAGCCTCAAGGGCTCCTCATAGCGCACGTCGGCAACTTCGATAAATTTACCTGCGGTGCAGAGCGAGGATACAAGCTACACCTTCGGAAATCGAGCCACATATTAAGATGCTCTTTTGGTTTAGTTTGAGGAATCCTCCCCACCCCCCACCCACCCTCCCCCGTTGGCAGTGATTTCCCCCCAGCTCTCTGTTCTGTCTCCACACAGAGAAAAGAGGCAGGTCTGTTCTTTGGAGGGGCCGCTCCAAAGCTGCCTGCCCACGTCTCCCTTACACGCTCATCTTCTCCTGGGATGTTTACTTTAAAAAAGGGCACTCCTCTTGGTTCTTCTGTCCACTGAGGTCCGGTTTCCCAGCTCCTGCCTGCTTCCTGAAGATGGTCAGTTACGGCTGGTGAGGGAGGGGGAAGAAGAGGGGAATACGCCGGGCTTCAGAACTGAACCCTAATGGACCCAACTGAGTGAGGCAAGGAGCCTCTCTCACCCTGCGTCCCCAACAGCCGAACCTTTCTTGACTCAACCTTTCCCCAGGAGATGTCCCTTTTCTTTTTGCTAGTAGCCATGCGAGGAAAGAGCTGTGCAGGGTAGTCCTCTGTGAGTGAGGACTCTTCCCAATGGGAAAAAATATTGATGGAGAAGATACTGCCAGGAAATTTTTTTTTCGTTTATTTTTCTTTAAAGTTTCTTTGATTTAACACCCTTCCTTCCAGTGGTCTTTTTCAGCCAATCTCTTTTCTCAAGTTCAAGAAGTGATGAAAGGAAGAAAATTTTCAGGATGGTCCTCTGATGCTTCTGAAGTCTCTTTCAGACTCAACTGACAGAAGGTAAAGGATCACTTCCACGAAGACACAACCGAGGGCTATGCTTCCCAGGCGGCGCAGTGGTTGAGAGTCCGCCTGCCGATACAGCGAACACGGGTTCGTGTCCCGGTTCCGGAGAATACCACATGGGCCCGTGAGCCATGGCCACTGAGCCTTAGCGTCCGGAGCCTGTGCTACGCAACGGGAGAGGTCACAATAGTGATAGGCCCGCGTATCGCGAAAAAAACATTCGAAAGACTTTAAAAATTGTTTCAGTATCCTTTTGAAAAAAGTACCTAGAAGATGAAGGAAAAAAAAAAAAAAAAAAACCGAGCTTACCGAGCCAGCCAGGAGTCGAACCTAGAATCTTCTGATCCGTAGTCAGACGCGTTATCCATTGCGCCACTGGCCCCTGCTTGGCAAAGTGTTGTCATGTTCATATCTTCATTACTATGCACAGTTTATGCCAGCCGAAAGAATGATTGCTTTTTTTAAAAAAATTGAGTAAGAGGTTAAAACCAGAGACTGTATGGACTTTGGGAAAGCATGATTTCTTTTGTGCTTTGGTTGCATAACATAGATTTACATAAAATGTTTTCTTTGAAAACAATGGTTAATCTTCACTTATTCTCTGACTATGCGTTGAAAACTTGTTTGGTGCTTAGTATGCAGCAGCTCTCGTTGCTTGAGCAAAATCTCTATGAACTCAGTTATCTATTCACTTTTCCTCACTCTATTTCACATCCTTTCTTACCCAGCTTATATTACTGCCTAGTTTTGAGCTCTTCATTCCTTTTTTTTTTCTCAGAATATTCATCAGCCCTCAAAATGCAATAAGGAGACAGGAATTCAACAGAAATATACATTTTAAAAATCTCATTTGACAAATAAACTTAGAAAACAGAATAGACTTGGCATAAGTCTATTCTATTGTACTTAGCTGTTCAAAGTAGGCAAAATAGCTGAAAATGCAAAAGTGCTTTAAGAGTGGTTTAGTACGTTAAGAAGGAGACCAAGTTTTTGAAATTCAAGGCAAAGTCAGAAGTTAAAATGTAATATATCCTCTCTGTGCCTCAATTTCCTCGTTTGTATAAAACGCTTGTCTTAAAGAGCGCGTAGCAAATATGATGGAATATTATCTTAAATTTTTATGGCTCTCACCAGCAGCCGCTGATATCAGGACAGACACTGAAGATTGCTGCCTGGGAATGCTTTAAAGAAGCATTCTTTATAATCGGCTCTCTACAATCTCAAAGAGAAACGATTTTCCCAAATTCCAACGTCTCCTCTGTACACTTTGCTGCTGTAATCTCTCTTAACAGATTTAACAACTTCATTTAATCGCAGCCAGTATTTTTGAGCGCGCTCTAAGCCCGGTGAGGACAGTGGGGAGGTTGGGCTCAGGAGGCTCACAATGAAAGGGAAAGAAACCTGGCTGCCGCCCACGCTTTTTTAACCTCTTTAAAAATTTGGGTTCTAAATCGGAACTGCAGCCTGAGGGCTTCCTGTGAGGCTAGTTGGCACAGCAGTAAATTTTGCGGGAGCCACATCGAAAACAAGGACGCTGTGAGCAGGATTTGAACCTGCGCGGGGAATCCCCATTGGATTTCGAGTCCAACGCCTTAACCACTCGGCCATCACAGCTCACCCACGACACCCCCCTTCATCAGACTAAAGACAAGTATGCATTGTTTCCATGCAAGGTGGAAGAAGAGATAAGATCACGGACTTCTAAGTGTCCCCAAGAAAAACTTCTCCAACACCAGGCTTGCTTATTTCACTCAGTGGCGATTTCGACTTTTCAGATATTTAGGCAAAAAAAAAATCTTGGCAACATTTTTTAATACTTCAATTTTTCTTTCATTCCACGGATGTGGGGGAATTGTCTTGTTTACCTATAAAATGTATCTAGATCTGAAAAACTTCTCACCACCCCAACTGCTACAGCCCTGCTCCAAGAAACCTTCATCTCTAACATGGAATATTGCACAAATCTCTTAATAGATTTCCCTTCTTCCACCTTTTTCATCCCTACAAAACATTCTATGAAAAGCAGTCTGAGAGATCCTTGTGAACCTAAAACACTTTATGGCACAGCTTTGCTCAAAACTGAACCGGCAACTCATTTCATCAGAGTAAATGCCAAAGTCCTCACTGGGCCTACTGGATTGTCTGTGATCTCATTTCTCTGGTTGTACTCCTTCTTGCCTACTCTGCTGCCGTTACTACTGACCCTCTTGTTTTACATTGTATGTATCAGGCACATTGCTGTTTCAGGGCCTTTGCACTGACTGTTCCCCCTGCTGGTAATACTCTTGCTTTGATATACATATGACTCAGCCCCTTATCTACTTCAGGTCTTTTCTCAAATATCACCTTATCAGTGAAACACGGCCATAAGTATAAACTCCCCTCATTCCAATGCTTCTCCTCCCCGTTCTTTATTTTTTTCCATATCACTTATGATCTTTTGACACACTTTAAAACTAGCTTGTTTATTTTGTGTATTTTCTGTCTCCTCTATGAGAGTGCAAACTCCAATGAGGGCAGAGATTTTTGTCTGTTTACTGCTAGGCTCCCAGTACCTAGAGGAATGTCTGGTACATTTATTGAATGGATGACATTCAATAAATATTTGCTGAAAATGAATGAAATGGGTTTTAATATCCCATTTTGCAGATGAGGAAATGAGATTCAGAGAGGTTATTAATTTTCCCAGGATCACAACATAATAAAACCAAGACTGAAACCCAGCATTCAGACTTCCTTCCTAAAGATCTTTCTGCCCTTCCAGGGATGCCTTAAGGGTTAGGGATGAAGTTGAGAGGGGAGGATAGGGAAGCAGTGTTGGCTGACCTGGGGAAAGAGGAAGAACTACAGAGGTTGGGATGGTTCAAAACAAACAGCTTCCTCCACAAGAACCATGTATTTGACTAGAACTTTTCTGATGCTCACACCCAAAGGCAGCAATCTATATGGTGTGCCTTAGGGAACACTGCCTCAACATCAGGACCATTGTTCATACCCATTCGCTTAAATGAAAAAATTCAAGTCTCCTTTTGTTCTGAAATATTCATTTCCCCATTTCCTCCAGGGGAGCAATACCAATAACAAGCATAATGTTTGTGACAGTTATCTCTGGTTACTCTCCATGTCCTCTGAGACTCTTCATATCTGGCTTTCTCTGCCTTCTCCCTAACCTGGTAAAATCGCTTTCATATTCTATGCTCAGTATCACCATCTTAATATCCATTTCTTTCTGTAGGCCCATGCTTCTTCTAGAAAACTGCAATAATGTGGAACACTTTAGCCCCAGTCACTCATGGATGCAAATACTGGCCCCAAATTTTACAACTTAGTGATCTTGAGCACTCCCCCGCATCTGCATCTATAAAACAAATAAAGGATTGTCAATAACAACGGCACTTACCCCCTTAGGCTTGCTTGTTAGTTTTTATATGAAAAATCAATAACTACTTGGTTTAATAGCTGGTAACAAATGGTAGCTATTACTACTGTTCTAGCTCTTTCTTTCCCATTTTTAGTTTCAACAACATAACATGGGAAGGGAATCCGAATATGCCACCCCAAGATATGCCACTTTGGCATAAGGATGGTTTTGAAGGCAACGGAGAAAAAGCAAACACAGGAAGGACTCTCAGTCCTCTTCCTCTCTGCCTAAAAGCAGGGCGTATATTTCCCTTTGTGAAGATGTTCCCCTCCCCATCTCCTGTACCAGAAGGAGGAGAACAACCCTTATTACCAGAGATGGAAAGTCAACACCAAGATGACTCTGCACAACCAACCTTACTAAAATAACCCTTATCTTCTATTAGTTTCCCCATGTATTTACCTTCCCAGATTACTGCCTTTGGAAGCCCAAATCCCTCTTTTCTCTGTCTCTACTTCTCTATAATTTATTGCCCTTTGTTAAAACAGTATAAAATCTTTTGAGTCTAACTGCTTCTTTGGGTTTGCACTTCTTTTCTGTGAAGTCTCTGTGCATGTAAAATTAAAATATTAACATCAATAAAATTTGTAAACGTTTTCTTTTAGTAATCTGTCCTTTGTCAGTTTAATTCATAGGTCCCAGCTACAGACCTAAGAGGGTAGGGAAAAAGTTTTTCCTCCCTTACACATGGCAGGTGCAAAGATCAGAGCTTTGCGACTTTGAAGAAACTACTCCCACTTGCAATAGGATGTTAAGGAATGAACCGGTAATGTGGAGCCAGGCATACTCATGTTTGAGTCATAACACACACTAGATCCACACTTAGGCCAGATAGGCGATCACTGCAAGACTCAGTATCTCAAATTACTGAGATACTGAGTCTTGCAGTGAAATTAGGAAAAGAATACCTTCCTCAGAGAATCATGATAAGGGTTCAATCTTAACACCAGTATCTACTGAGTGTCTATTTTGTATCAGGTATATGCAAGGCAGTGTGGATTCATTGATGAGCAAAACCAGACACTGCTCTTACCCTCATGCAATTTACTACATTCCAGTGAGAGAAACAGACATTAAGCAAGTTATCACACTGATAAGTGTAAAATGTGCTGGGAAAGAGAATACATGATACTATGAGTAATACAGGACGTTCACTTAGGGATTTTAAGGAAGTCTTCCCTGAGAAAGTAATAATCCAGCTGAGATCTAAGCACGAGCAAGAGATAACTAAGCAAGGAGGCAAGCACAAAGCTCTTCAACTAGAGGGGACATCATGTGCAAAGAGACTGATTACCTGAAGGCCCATGAGTATGGAACGCAGACTGCAAGAGACAGTGAGCTGTGACATGAGGGTGGAGAAGTACTTAAGAGTTGGTATTTGGGGCAGTTATACGTAATGTGTTGTATAATATGACATCTACAACGTGTAATGTGGTTCAGACTCTTAAAATGCTTGTTTCTGCCTCCTCTTGCCTTTATCTAGACAAAATAGCCAGAATATGAGATCTGGTGTGACTTAACCTCTAAGGAAAAACCAGTTATGTTCCCCCAATAAGTTTGAAAGAATTCACCTCAAGGATCGTGAGAACCCTCCTAGAGGCTGGCAGGGGCAAATTCGGAGCCCCTGCTTCCCATTCGGAGATCTCAGTCTCTGTCGTCCTCGTGTGGTCACTTCGTGCAGGCACGGATGTTAACTGAGTTGAACGCTTGCAAGACGAAATAATTTCCCTGCAGGTGGGTCAGGAAAGCGGAAGCACCCTCCTTCCTGTGTTATGTCCATTCCAAAAGAAAAACTGTCCTCCTTAATGGTTTTTAGCAAAATACATCATGAAATACACACAAACAAGTCACCAAACTTCTCAACCCTTTCTTATTTCAGGGAAATCCCTCAAACTGCCCGAATACCTAACTGATTTCAGAAATGGTCAGGGTCCTTCCTTTCATCCGGGACGGTCTCCGCCTGAGCTGGATGCCAGAAGCTGAGCTTTAGGAAAACGTTGCGTTGATTCCACTGAAGAAAAGGAATCAACGACCAGCGAGGGCCCCTAGTCCGCCCTGAGCCTGGGGTGGCGTGGGGGGAGGGGGCGGATCCGGCATTTCCCCCTGCGGGGGGACACCCACTGGAGTTGAATAGCCTAACATCAAGCCCCGCCGAGAAGCAGACCCAGAGGATCTTCCTGGGGTGGTGGGAACGGAGGGGAAGGGGCGGTCCCGAAAATGCAGGGAAGAGTCGCCTTTCTCCAGTATAGATACCCAGGGGGTTCTTGAGGGCAGGGGTCTTCTCTTACTCAACCCCCAACCCCTACTCCTCCCCACAACTCTTCTTCCCCATCTACGCCTGATGAGTTTTGGAACTACTGGATGGTACTAATAGGAATAAGCATAACTGGACAGTTGTGCGGTCGCTGCTCAGTTTCGAAGTGGAGCACTTTTCTTCCTCTGAAGTTCAGGAGAAAGTCACCTTGCAGAAAACCCACACGTCCAAGGGAGCCAGTGTCCCCCGCGCAGCGCAGGCGGGGTCTTGTGCAGCGGGTGTCTCCTCGGGTTGACACCATTCGGGCCTCTCGGCCCTTCCAGCGGGAGGACGCCGAGTGCAGGAGGAGGAAGAGCGGCCCGCGACCTGCGCGGGAGGGGAGGCGGGGAGACCCGGGCTTCAGCGCAGGTGGCGTCGGGACGGCTTTTCATTTTAAACCCCTAGACCTCAAAAGAAGCACAAATGTCTGTGTTTGTTTTGAAGTCTGGCACCACAAAACGAAAGCACAGGTTTCGTGCCGAAATGGGAAACAACTCAGAAGTAAGAGTAGGAGTATCCAGACCTGTTTCCGCCCGGTTTCCATCCGGGCACCTTTCGCGTGTTAGGCGAACGTGATAACCGCTACACTACGGAAACTGGACACATTTAAGGGACAGGTGAAGGTATTCCTTGATGCCCTAGGTCTCTGAAAGTTTTCCATTTTTTGAAATCAACGATATTATACATGAACAGAAATGCGTTTACCAAATATATCTACCACAATGTTCAGAAGAAGCCTGTTCGAACAGCCAAAAAACTGGAATGCCCTTGAAGGCTTCCCAGAGAAAATGACACCAAATCTAAGACTTCACAGATGAAAAGAAGTATGATGGTTGTAGAGAGGTCGAAAGGGAATTTTGTTACTGGCAACCGAATAAAGTGGGAATAGTTCGTGGAGTGGAGCGGGGCTGGGAATCCAAGAATTTGAAGCAAGGCATGGAAAGAAATGAGACTTAAATGGAAATATATGAGCCAGATCAGAGGGAAGAGGGATGTGCCTTCCAAAGAGCGGAAGGTAGATTTCAATCTGAATATGATGAGAGATTGGAGACTAACCTTTAATTCTTGGAGTATAGACGTTATCATTGAAAGGTGGTTTTTTGTTTTTTTTAATCAAAGTGTAGTTTACATACATTAAAATGCTCTAATCTTAAGGGTACTTATAGCTCAATGGGAAAAAAAATGTGACAATAACTCATTGATTCAATAAGCTCAGCAAATAACAAGCAGGATAAACATAAAGAAAACTATAACTAGACAAATTATGTTGAAATTCTTGAAAAACAAAGATAAAAACATCTTAAAAGAAGCTGGAGAGAAACGATACTACATGTTAGGTTAAACAAAGATTAAATGAAATAACAAATATTCATTCAAAGAAAGGTAGAAAAGGAGAAAGAGAGAACAAGTAGGACAAATGGAAAAAAATGATGATGACCAACTTAAACCCAAATATAAATAATTGCATTTAATGTAAATGGAATAAACAATTAAAAGGCAGAAATTGGCAGGCTAAATAGTAAAATAAAACAAAGAAAAACAGGAGCCCTCTGTGTCCTGCTCACAAGACATACACTTGAAAAATAAGACAAAAGATTGAAAGTAAAGTGACGGGGAAAGATAAACTATGAAAACATCAACATTAGAAAGCTGGTGTGGGTATACAATATGAGACAGAGTAGACATCAAAGTAAAAAGTCATACTAAAGATAAAGAGGAACATTTCATAATGATAAAATGATCAATTCAGCAAGAAGACATATCAATTCTTATATGAAGCAAAACTGAGGCAACTAAAACAAGAACTACAATAAGCACAATCATGGTTGGTGATTTTAAAGACCACTTTGAGCAGCTGATGATAAACTGACAGAAAAGGGGAAATAAGTAGGGATAGAGAAGACGAACCATAGCTAGTAACCAATCAACTTGACCTAACAGACATTCAGACTACACCCAACTACTGCAGAATTCACATTATTTTCAAGTGCGTATTAAAAATTCACCAAAACAAACAAGTGCCATCAAACAAGTCTCAATAAATTTTAAAGGACTAAAACAATTTTTTTAATGTTTTCTGACAGTAACAGAATTAAACTAGAAGTCAATAACAAAAAGATAAGTAGAAAATTCTAATACTGGGAAACAAGCATTACACTTCTAAATGAAGTATAAGTACAATGGAAACTAGAAAATAGTTTGAACTGAAAGAATGAAAATACAACATGCAACTAAGCAGTGCTTAGAGGGAGATATATAGGTTTAAATGCATATATTAGAAAAAGAAGAAAGTTTAAGATTGGGAAATTTTAAGGAGGAAAGTATGTTTTGAATTTTAGGCCAGAGATTTTTGTCTGCTGTGTTGAGAATGGTTTTAGATGGCCAGTCTTGGAGACAGGGAGAACAGGAAGAGGCTGTTGTAGATTGTGGTGAAGAAGAGATATTGAAGATCCAAATAGGAACCAACAGATGAACAGAAGGGCGGGGCATCTCACATATGCTGAAGGTAAAATCAGGAAGACTTTGAGATAATTTGATTGGTCGGGTAAGGCAGTGGGAGGAGTCAAGTTTTACCGCAGATTTCCAGCGGGATTGATGATCAGTTGAGCTCATGGTGTACTGTGTAAGTGGTACTCATGTGAAATGCAGGTGGCAATGGAAATATGAGTTTGATATTAGGGAGAGACCTCTTTCAGACATGGATATTTTGAAAGATCAGCTCCAGGCAGGCAGCCAACGAAGGGTCAGCTCCAGAGACTCCACAACGGAGACAAGATGTAAATATCAGCCCTGGAGAGTGCCGAGTGCTTTCAATTTTTCCATGTGTGATCGTGGTTTAGGTGCAAGGCTCAGAGAACTTTAAACTTAACAATCTGTGGATATTCAAGACTCCTAAGTTTGATGTGCCGCTTATGTGGAATTGTAGACACAGAGAAGAAAGTATGATAACAGGAAACAAGGACAGTTGAATCCAGAAGATCTCAGTTGAGTCTGCAGAGTAACAATGTTTGGAAGTAGTTTTCCATAGTGTAGTCGTTATCATATTCACTTCACACACCTAAGTGTGTGGGCACCAAGTGGAAACACTTCTTAATCATTTCTCTCCCCCCAACATTTTCCATCATCACCATGCCTTACCTTCCACCTTTTTAAGGGACTTTCCATTCGAATCGGTTCACCAAACTTTATCCAGTGCCCAACACGAGAAATGAATACCTGGCCATGAAGAAGAAAGAATCACACAGCTGGCCTAAGACAACGTCAGGCCTACATTGAGAGCACAAAAGAGGAGCTGTCCGTTTGAGGATCCCAAGCCAGGACACATTTAATGGGGGAGGAAGTTTGAATGAAGAATTGTTTAGGTCAAGAATGAAATTTCAGTTAGAGAGAAGTCCCTTTAACAAAGACACGATTGTGAATGTCCATGATTTGTTTAAAGCTATTTTATAGAATAACAATAGTTTTATCATTTAGTACTATTAAGTAGTCAACATTTCTGGAGGTACAGAATATTACTGATTAGATTCAATTCCATTTTAAGGGGTTCTTTAAAATGTCAGTCTTCTGACACGTTTGCATACCTGATGCTCAACAAAGGTGTAATTAATCTGTTGACCCATGACAGTGAGAAGCAAGAAGGTACTTAGGGTGCAATCATTGTAGAATTCTGTGCACATTTCTAAGTATGGGGGAGTGGGCATTTGTAGAGTCTGACAAATTATTTTAAGATATATCTTAGAATGCCAAAAGAAACTGCAGATAAAACAGAAACACATTTGTTTTAAGGATTTGATGTGTTTTCCAGAACTTTTATGTAAAAATCTGTCTAGAAAAGAGTCTAAGACTTCAGACCTCAAAATGCTTTTTTCATCTGTCTCCAAACTCTTGTTAGATGCTTTATATGTTTTGTCACTAACCATTTTTCTCTTAAGATGACATCACATTCTTCTCTTTTCAAAAATTTCAGTGATGTCCTAGAGTCCAGAATCACTTAAAAAGTAGAAACAGCTATTACAGCACTCAATTTAAAGTTTAAATTAGGGTTTTTTAGCTCTTTCTTTAATTTTTTCCCCTTACCTTCCTCCATTCTTCCTTTAGAATAGAGCTAAGAGCAAAAATGCAAGGGAAAATTGCAGGTGTACTAGGAGAAATGGTGAGTAGCAAGAATGAGTCAATGGTAGAGGATTTAAACTCACCCCCATTGACCATAGGTCTCTGTCTTCAGTGCACTATCCATTGTCCCTCAAAGGTACTTGATAAATACTTCTACTTTTTACCTTGAGATTAGAAAAGCCATTAGCCATTTAATGGTTCATTGTAAAAAAAAAAATTGAGTGCCCACTCCATTCCAAGTGTGTTTGAGGTTGAGAAAATAAAAAAATTGAGTGCCAACTCTATTCCAAGTGTGTTTGAGGTTGAAAAAATAATTAAACGTCTCAGTAATCAGGCAAATCCAAAGGATATCTGAAAGGGCCTGTATTTAAAGCTGTTGAATTTCCATCACTTGATTCAAACAGTTGGATAAAGGGGCAAACCTCTGCTAGGCTAGGCTACCTATCCACTGCTAATATCATGATTTGGACAAATATTCAGAGTCCTTAAATTACTCTTGGTATGTGTATTGGGACTGCTTCTCCGGATATTACTCGACCTTCTATCTCTGTCCTCTTCTACAAGTACCCCATTTTTCCCAAGCAAAGCTTAAGTCCTGAGTATTGGAAGATTCATCGGGTGTCAATTCAAGTTGGTTTCTACTCACCCAGAGAAAAGTTTTTCCTGTCACGTAGGAGTAGGCCCCGCTGGGATTTGAACCCAGGATTTCCTGTTTACTAGACAGGCGCTTTAACCAGCTAAGCCACAGAGCCTCACTCACTGTGGTATTTGGTTACATATAATTTGAACACAATTTTACACATCTCTGCTCTAATGAGTCTAGTAACTGGTTTACCAGGTGATTAAAAAAAAAAAAAAATATATATATATATATATATATATAAAGACACCTGTCTCAGTCAAAACCAAGGAAAAAATGTTCTTTTGGAAGAATAAATACAGGGACTAGATTAAGATGACTATCTCCTCCTGGGAAATTGTTCCAGCGTGAACACCGCTAGATTCACTAGACTGTAAACTCTGGCAACAGGGGTCAAAGACTTTTGTCCCAAGAGAAAAAGTGAAATTGCTTTCTATTAACCAGCATTTTGTTTAAACCACACCTGCTCTCTTCTCTGTTAGTGTGTTGAGGCATTACTGGTCAAAGATTAGCACATGTCTGACACATGGTTGCTGAAAGAACTGTGTTTGTTGCACCTGTCAGATCATCCTCTGGATGGCAGCACTTATTTCTCCACTTCAGGAATGTTGACTTCTGATGGCTTACTACTGGGTTGGTCTCTGTGCACTGTCCTTAAGGGAAAAGAGGTACCTTGCTCAAAGTTATACCTGCCCCTGGGTGCAGCTCAAATCCAGCCTCAGTTCAGAACATTACTGAAGGGCCATTTCAGGTTCAGATATCCCAGTGAGATCAGCTGAGGCCTCTGTTACAACAGCAAGTTCAACTTCTGCCTCTTCCTAATCCTACTTCCCTCACCCTCTCATTGCTGTTGATTCTAAGAGTGTTCCCAATAAAACTCCTGCACACAAATTCCATCTCAATGTTTATTTTCCAGGGAACTGACCTATGACCAAAAGCAAGTGACTGTGGCCTACTATCGAAGTAAGTCTGAATGTGGCCCAGATTTTCAAAAATCACTTAACCTTACCAAGTACCCTAGTAAAACAAGAATGATAGATACTACTAATAATATTCTGCTCTACAAACTTTCAAAATTTTCACCACAGAACAAAACAAATGAAGACAACTGCAAGCTGATTTGGAAGAGGTACAAATTTAGTGAAAGGTGCTAAAGAACCAGAAGAATCATTTACATTTATGATATTAAAAGCAAAGGATTGAAATGGAAAGTTAGAAAATAAATGGCAAATTTAGCTAGTCAAAGGATATGATTCTCATTTCTAGGGGGAAAAAAACCCGTGAATACCAAATACTAAACACTTTATATACTAGCAGTGCATATCCAAAAGGAAACTATGTAATATATATAGATATATATGCACACATGTACTTACAAATGGTGGGAGAGAGCATACAGAAGGCTTTTTATAATGTACACAGGTCAATTAACTTCTGAAAAAATACTACTACCCCTAACTTAACAGAAACAGTCGTGGTGGGAAGGAGGGAAAAAGTAGAACCCAGCAAAGAGAGCAGAGGGTGACTCAGGAATTAGCTGCTCTACTGGCCCCTCCCTGGGTTGACACCTGCCCGCAGGTGGATCAGGGTGCACTTCGGCCTGGAAAGGGTGGGTGCATTTCTCAGTTATGCCTCTCGAAGGAGGTTTCCCGCCTCTTTCCGCTGAGTTGCCCAACTGGGGCCTCGGCTCCTCCTTCCCTTTCAGATCCCAACGTTCCTCTCAGGTCCAGATAACTGACCTGACCCCTGACACGTCCTGGCTTCGACATCCCTTGTCTTTGGTTCTACCCAAGGACGTGGCCGGTCAGATGCTCTTGAGAAGCCATCTGCAAGGTTCTTTCCCTCCCGCGGACCCCAGCCACTCAAGTGCTCGATGACCAGCACTGCAGCACCAAGGCAGTGACTCCCCCGCGCGGAGAGGGAGGCCCGAAAGCACAGCTGAGGACTCAGGGTCGCGGTGACCGCGGAAGGACGCCGGGGCCAGGCGGCCACAGGGTGCAGGTTCCCGGGTCCCCAGGCTTCCAAGAGGAGGTGACCTGCCTGAAATGGTCTCCAGGAGCAGAGAGGAATCTGGATCCTGCGCGCAGAAGCCGAGTCCTTCGAGGTCTGTGGCGGCTCAATGGTCAGTTCCGTGACCCACCCGTCGCGGTCTCAGGAAGCCCTGCCTGCGGACGTTGGCCTGAGTCTTCTCGGGCCAGAATCCGATGTTTGAGAAAGATTAAGTTTTCCCGTTAGAAGGATACTTCCGTGAGACAGAATAAGAAGTTTTTCCTCCCTCCTCATCCATTTCCCCGGCCAAAGAAGCAACTCTCTCTTCCCAGTGTAAACTGCAAGACAATGCTGTTTAAGTATCATTGGTAATTTGAAGAAAGCTACTTTATTCCGGCCTGTTAGCTCAGTTGGTTAGAGCATGATGTTAATAACGCCGAAGTCACGGGCTCGGTTCCTCACAGGTGCCAAACCTGTTTCACCTTTTCTGTCTCCCAAAAGAGTAAACCTACCCTAGAATGCTAGAGTTCTGTACCTGGCGTCCGAACTACACAGAGGAAGAGTCTCTGAAGTAGTAGGACTATCACATTTCCTTCTAACTTCCTTGCCAGGGGGTTCTAGAACCTTGCGTGGGAGGAGTAAACAGACCCCCAACCCCCCCCCCCAACAAGGCCTGGTACCTTTTCTAGGCTCCAGGCACTTCTCCAACTCACAAAGCACAACAGTAGCAGAAACCTGCAGGTAAAAGGTACAACAGAAGGCCATTCTTTGTTTATTTCATCTTGTTTTGTTTTCCTGTAAGGAAACTATTTCTTGGAGAAAAAACTGGGTTATTTGATTGCTTCCTCCGAAAACAAATTGTAAAACCACCCATTCTTCATATTGCTCCCTCTGGGTCATTCTGTACTCCCCAGTTCCGTCTAAGAGAAAACAAGATTTAAAAATAGAAAGAAAAATTGTCCAAAACTTAAGTAGAAAAAATGACAAAAGATCTTTGCTTTATACACTCTGAACATTTATACCAACATGAAAGGTATATATAACTTTAAACATTTTTAATTTTGTTTTTCTTGCATAAATAAGACATTCACATGTTTAAAAAAGGAGAAACTAAAAATAGATACATTGGAAAGTTTCGCTTCCATTCTTATCCTCCACCGGCCCACTTTTCACCATCACCTCGCATAGGTAAAGTCTGTCCTTAATTTTTCACTTATCCTTATTGGTTTTCTTTATGCATATACAAGTAAACACGTATATTGATTGTTATTTTTTTCTTGTTTTTCCACACGAAAGATAGCATAATTATTTATTCACTGTTTTGCATTTGCATTTTTCTCTTGTATATATTGGATGTCCCAAATTGCACTTTCAACTTTGTACACTGTCAAATCAGAGTTTATTTTAAAATGAGTTGGTCCTGCCAGCCAGAAGTTGACTGACTCTGCAAACTTCTTAACCATTGTACAAAGTGTAGGCTTTTCCAACCCAAAGAAGGAGGTGGTAGAGGTGATATCCTTAATTTTCTCTTATAATGTGAAATAAAGCACTTTCTTAAGCCATATAATGTTCAAAGAGGTTTGAATATGGGCTCCCAAGCTGCTCAATAATCAAAGAAAATTAGGTATAATTTCAACAAATATTTATTGATCTCTCTCTCTCACTTTTCAGTATGGCAATTTATTGTCCTTCATGAAAAGATATGAAGGAAATATAGCTAATCGACTAATTAGAGTACAAAAAAATGTGTGTGCATGAATATGATCTCTTTAAAAAAAAATACACTGAAACTAACTCTCAAATGGTTCAGGGGGAAAAAATGAGTACATATGAAGGGAGAACAAAAAACCAAACAAATGTAGAAAATGTGTTAACAATTGCTGAAAATGGATATAGAGTATATAGGAGTTCTTTGTATTATTTTTGCACTTCTTCTGTAAGTCGGACATTTTATATATATATATATATATTTAGAACATTAAAAGTGTAAACTCAACGAGAATGTGTAACACATATATTAAAGGACATTCAACAAATGTGCTGAATAGTAATTCCCTCCAGACGGTGGAATTTATGGACTATATTTATTTTCTTCTTTTTGTTTAGCCACACCTTCTAAATTTTCTACAATGAACCTTTATAAATAATTGTATAATATAAAAAGAAAGAAAACTTCAGAGAAAAACAAAGAGGGAGAAAAAAATCAATCAATCTCTAGAGTATTTGCTCTCAATAATACCTCCTTTCCTTATTGGGGAACCAAGAAGAGGAAGTGAATTACTAAATAATAGAGTAAAATTCCTAGAAAGAATTACCCTGCCATAATAATTCAGTGCACATGGCTGATGCTCAGAGTTCCTTATCTGGGATAGGAGTTTTCAGGTCCATGTTACATATCCAATATTAGTGGTGAGATTAATATTAATTGAAAATTGAAGCAATTAATATTCTGGGGTACAAATCAAGATGCTATGAATTTGGTTATTTGAATAGGAGGGTCCTCAGAATATAGTAATCCAGCAACAAAATTATGAACATGATTTTAAGAGGCAGTTTAGTGACTTAGTTAAAAGGAAGTTCTCTAGAGCTATATGATGAGAATGCTGACTCTAAATTCTGTCCTCGGTTATTTGTAAAATGAGCATGGTTATAATACCCACCTCATAAGTTAGTTGTTACGTTTAAATATGTTAATTCATTTAAAACACATAAATAGTGCCTGGTACATATGTCTAAATAGTAAATATTGAAAAATCAGAACTGCAGTACAGCATAGCAATTCTGGGATCAACCTTAAAAAGCAGGTCTATTTTATTCTCACAACACTACATTCATTCCCCAATTCAATGTATATTCTTTTCTACCTGTCCTAAGAATCAGCTGACTTTTCTCACCTCAGATCTAGTTCCTCTTTTGTTCATGCAAAGTTTTGTTCATTACTATTTCCTGGGTTCATTTTAGAGCTTTTTCACGTTGAGTTTTTTCCTAGCTCAGCCTCATTATCAAGGTTATATACCTTTTGTTTATCACAAGCATTACATTTCCATTATTTCCTTGTGGAAGGAAGCTTTTAATTTTTGCTCAGGGATGGATGGATGGATTGCTTTAAATTAGTTGGTCTTTAAAAATACTGCTCTTTTTCCTTCCAACCACTCATTCTTCTCATTCCCAAAGAGTCTACAGGTTGGAAGACTCTTTTCCCATCTCTTATCACCCTTTACTGTGGTCTCAAAGATGCAAATACATCAAAGTCCTTACAATCGAATGTTTCAATTTGCCATTTTCATTACAAGTGGTTTTTGTACTTGTTACAAAAGAATTTGCATTGGTTCCAAGAAAGGAGGTCCTGAAAGACAAGGTTCATTCTTGACCAAGACAGAGCTTTCTTCTTTACTTTGTCTTTTAACGAAAGTGGGCCCGGTGGAAATACGACTGATGAAATTCCTATTAGTGGTAAAGAAATTCCACGAAGTCAACGCTATTAAAAATATTTACGAAGATTTATAGCTCGTGTGCTGGCCTGTTAGCTCAGTAGGTTAGAGCGTGGTGCTAATAACGCCAAGGTCGCGGGTTCGATCCCCGTACAAGCCACACTTCTGATGCCCCCGTGGCAACCTGGGACAGTTTTCTTTGCTCATGATTCAAAAGGAAATCATAACTTCTTAAAATCATGAAAGTTTGATTATGACAATTTAGATCCCTTCCCTACCTCTGAACTGATAATAGCCAGCAGGGGAACACCTTTGCTTATTGGTTTAAACCTAAATTTGTAAATCAATCGCCTATAAAGGCACAGGACATACATATTTATCATAGACTAATCATGAATTGCCCCGGAACTTAAAATGGGGGTAGAATCTCCTGAGTTATCCAGTTTATGTGCATGAGTAGTGCATATCTGAACAAAATCAGAATTATATTAAGAAGGAAGAAGGGTGAAATGGATACCAGCTAGCAACTGTGACCAGTAGTACAGACTGGCTTCCTCTACACCTCTGCCACCCCGTTGTAGTGTGCCTCCGATACACTGGGCCTGCAGCACTAAAAGCTACATTTCTCAGACCTCCTTGTCACTAGGATTCCCTGTGTTACGTAGCTTTGGCTGAGCAGACGTACTCGTGTGAGACTTTGGAGAAATGAATATTGTGAGATAAAGCCTGGATAGCTCTTCTGGCATATGTCAGTCTAAATAAAGAGGTAAACTGAGGCAAGTTCAAAGGACCAGAAATTGAGTTTATTTGGGAATAGCAGAGGAATTGCAATTCAAGAAACGCATCATGTAGCGAGCCACGGGTGGGTCTGTTGAGGGTTTGGGGTGGCTGTATTTACGGGCAAGGAGTGTAAAGGGGGGGAAGTCCAGCCAGATTAGCAGCTATCCATGGATCAGGAGATAAGTCTCTGTCTTCTATAAATCAGGCATTTAGGGGAAATCAGTCCCTCAGTTCTTACCTTCCATTCTTCTGAGGGTGCATGTGTGAGATTCTCTATTTCATATCCTCTGGTTCAATTTTAGATTGAAATCCTTTCACACGTGCATGGTTGTTGGGATATTTTAGTTTACCTGCAGCTACTGTCTAGGATTTTGTGGAATCAGAAGTGGCAGTAAGATTTCTAACGAAGCATTTTCATGGCTGGGTGCTTCTGACAGTGTAGTATCCACACTTGATTCTGGTCTCCAAGAAACTCTGTAAACTCATAAGAAATCCCTTTTAATTTTACCTAATTAGAGTGGATTCTATTTTCTGAAACTAAGAACACTGATTAACTATCAACATTGTCTGCTGCAGCTGTGGTAAAGATAAATGGTGGGAAATAAAGGCCAAAAAAATCCAGTTAAAAAAGCTGTGGTCCATATTTGAGGTAAAGTAAAACTTAAAGGAGTTCAGGCAATTGATGGAGTATAAGAGAAGGCCTTGACATTGGGAACACTGTAAATGACTTCTGACTTTTTAGCTGGCTTTTGCACAGTGAGGCTTACTCATCATAGATCAGCCTACAGATCCTACTCCTTCATGGACGTTGATCGTTTTACTCATCTATCTGATTGACAGACACCAGATTTCTCTCTTTTCTTTCCTGTGCTATCCCACAGCCATGATAATCTTTTCTCTTTACCCATTCCACTGATTATTATCCTTGTTCCTCTTTTTATATCTCTATCCTTGTCCACATTCCTTGATTTTCTTTTTGCCCCACTACTCCATCCTAGTACCATTACCCACCATTACCACTATCTGAGAGACCTTCACATTCCTACCTCTTTCCTACTGTCCTACTCTTTCATTCACATAAACTTCATACCCAGATATCAGCTTTCCCAAGACAGCTTTCCCAGACCAGGCCTGTTGGAAGTTTGTCGCCAAACCTCTGATGATAACATAATGCTTCAGATGATCTATGTCTATGGAATTGATAACATATGGACCTTAGATACTTTTATCTAAGAGATATCTTTTAGCTAAGAGATATCTTTTAGCTAAGAGAGTTCTCCCTCCAGCCCCTCCTTGTTACTCACCTGTGACTTCAACAGGTTTCCAATCTGTGCACAAAATAGGCAAAGAGTTTGCTTTTATGGAGCTTTCATTCTAGTGGGAGAGACAAACAAGTAAACAAATGAAGGATAAAGATAATTCTGAATAGTGGTAGGTGTATTATACTTATGAGAAAACAAGACAGGGTGGTATGATGGAGAAGACTGGGTGTAAAGCTATTTTAGATGGGGTGGCCAGGGAAGGGCACTCTGCAGAGGTCACTTTCAAGCTGATAAGGGAATGTGGAAAAAGTCAGCCATGAATGATTTGAGGCAAAGCACTGGAAGTGAGGGCACAGCAACTCCAAAGGCTCTAAAACCAAGTGACCTTGCAGTGCTGTAGGGACAGATGGCCAGTGTGGCTGAAGAAAGCTGGTAAGGGAAAGGATCTAGTACTCTGGCTTTCCCTGCTCATATAAGTCTTGGAACAATCTCTAGTTTCATGTGGTCCAGCTGCAAAGTCTGCTATTGTGAGGTAGATTTGCTGATCTGTGGGCTTTGCCATTAGGAAATAGACTGAAGGTGGTGAATGGTGGAAGAGTATGTCGGCCCCCAATATGCTATTTTGGCATAAGGATTATTTTGAGCTAAAGGCAGTTGAAAACTAGCAGCTATAAGAAGAACACTCTAATTTTCCTTCTTTTTCTTTAAAGTAGGAGATAAAATTTCCATGTGAAAGATGTCTTCCTTATACTCGGAGAAAAGTAACATTCCTATTATTAAGGATGGAAAGTTGAGGCTGAGGGAAATCTTTACATATTAACCCTTATCTCCCTAGTCAGTTCATCCAATTAACTATCCTAGCCCAAGCCCCTTTGCCTTGTCATGGTTTCATAATGTTACTACTCTTTTTCTGATTCAGTATATATGCATCAACTCTTAACTGCTTCTTTGGGTCTTCATTTCCTTATGAGGGCTCCCATATCACAAAAAACTTAAATACATTTGTATATTTTTCTCCTCTTAATCTGTCTTTTGTTACAGGGGACCTAGCTGAGAATTTCGAAGGGTAGAGGGAAAGATTATTTTCCCTCCCCTACACTGGAGTGAGTGACTTGAGTTTTCTGATGTGTGCATTCTTAAAAGTCCCTGGAAAACAAAATCTCAGGTTTCTTCTACAAATACATGAAAAGGAGAAAGAGAGAAACTATAGATTCAAAAAACTTGAAACATATATGTCCAATGAATTGTTTGTAAAACACATAGATATGATATATATATCTTGTATATATGTATGATTTTTATAATATATATTATAGAATATATTTACAAAATATATAAAACTGGTGAAATTTGAACAATGATTTGATACTTGATCTTATTTTTGTTATTATTTTTAGATGTGATAAGGATATTGTGATTATGTTTTTCAAAAGCATCCTTATCTTTTAGAGATACTTTAGTTTCAGTCTTGTGTCAGTCATATAGGAGCTAAGCAGAAGGAAAAATCAGTAATACTGATTTTCTGTTTAACATACTGTACTCATTACGGATTTTTTGCATTAATTTTCATTTAAAAATATTGCTTTAAAATATTGTCTCTATTGCTAAGCTTTTTGGCAGCCTCTTAAATTTTGTGTCCGAGGCAAGTGTCTAACTCGTTTCATCTTAGTCTAGGCTGTGTTAAATTTATCAATGACACGTGTCTGAGATTTACTTCAAACAATGTTTCTGGAGGAATGAGGGTTGGGTTATATGTTAATAAGATTGCCGTGAGTTGATAATTGTTGAAGGTGTGAGATATGAACATCGAATTCATTGTACTATTCTATCTTTGCATATATACTTTTGAAGTTTTCCCAAATAATTTCTCTGTCAAACCTTCCCATCACCTTTAGAAGGCAGGGCCTAGGACCGAGTTAAAGGCACGTGAAGCTTGAACAGCTAGAAATAACCACAGAGACGCAGAAACCTCCCAGGTTCCTAGAGCGGACCTGGAAATAACCTCAGTGGGGGTAAACCATCCTTTATTCAACCCCAGGGCGGAAGAGTTCGCTGTTTCGTTTTCCGGGCAGTGGGCCTCCGCGGTCTCTGGAACAAACACCCTGAAACTCGTTCCCAGGCAGCACCGCCTGGTGCTTCCAGGCGGCTTGAGAAGGACTAGGCTTCGGAGCCTCCAACCTGACAAAGGTGGGACTTGGGCAAATGTCGAGAGGCCTAAGTCTGCGACTAAATTTGCCCCCCATGGCGCACATTCTTGCTCAGAAGCAGCAGATTGCAAAAATCAGGAGGTGTCGGGGCGGGCGGTGGATGAAGGCAAGTAAGCTCCGGCGCTTCGCCTCCGGACCCCAACACAGCCTCCGCGGATTTGGGAGCTGAACGGAGTCGACGACTCCGCAGAGACGCCTCTGGCCAGAGAGCAGATGGCACAGGCCTGCACACTCGCCATCAGTAAGGTCCATCCGGAAGCGGCCTGGCCTTGCGGATGGTAATAGGTAACGAGTCACTATTTATGGGTGTGGTTGTGAGGGGCGGACGCATGCAGGGAGGCATTCCGGCTCTTGAGCAACAGGTGCTGGAGAGTCCACATGCTCTGGGTAATAATACCTGGTGGAAAACTGTTACCCGCAAGGCAGAAATGTTGCGACTGTGTTTGAGTGCACTGTTAGATGATTCTGGGTATCAAGTAAATATGAGCCGTGTAATGGTAAAAGGCGGGGGGGGTGTTCGTCATCACACAGTACGTCTCCACAGCCAGCCTGCCTTCACTTTAGAACCACCTAGAGAGCTTTTAAATTTCCTAGGTAGTGCTAGTGTGCAGCGGGTTATAATAACCACTGGGCTGCTGTCAGATCCAAGAAGTGCATCTCACTCTTTACTCTTCTGGGCAGAAACCATTCTTCTGACACTGTCTAGTCGAAGCATTGGGGCCTAACTAGCACTTAATTTGTGTGTAGAGGTTCTCCGAATGAAATTTATCAGCAGGGTACTGAGTCCAACACTTGGATAATACAAAGACTGAGTAGAAGAAGACAGTTCTCATTTTATGCTGTCTAATCTGAGGCACTCAGCAATATTTTTCTATGTTTAAGCAGATATTTCTTCAACAAAAAGAAAGAAAAGCAAGATCATTGTTTAGTATAAGAATCAGGGATGTTTGAAGATATGGTTGAGGATGTATTTGCCCTCAGGTTTCATCCTTGTGGTGGCATGTGTCAGAATTTCTTTTCTTTTTAAGGCTGAATATTATTCTATTGTATGTATTTACCACATGTTGTATATCCATTTATTCATTGATGGGCACTTGGATTGCTTCCACCTTTTGGATTGTGAATAATGCTGCTGTTGCACATGGGTGTACAAATATTTCTACAAGACCCTGCTTTCAATTCTTTGGGGTATGTACCCACAAGTGGAATGGCTGGATCAAATAATTCTATTTTTGATTTTTTGAGAAACCTTCATACTGCTTTCCATAGCGGCTGCTCCATTTTACAATTCCACCAACAGTGTGCAAGGATTCCAATTTCTTCTCCTCTTTGCCAACACTTGTTATTTTTTGAGTTTTTTGCAAGTTGCCATCCTCATGGGTGTGAGGTGGTAGTATTGTGGATTTGATTTTCATATGCCTAATGATTAGCGATGTTAAGCATCTTTTCCTGTGCTTATTGACCATTTGTATATCTTCTTTGGTGAAATGTTTGTTCTTTTTCCATTTTCTAATCAAGTTGGTTTTTTTTTTTGTTAAGTTGTGATTTTTTTTTTTTTTAATTGAAGAACCTCCTTCATCTGCTATTCTTTGCAGGGATGGTAGATAAAAGAGAAGATATGCTCAGAAATAAGTCTTGAATCATGTTCAATTCTTCTGACTTTTTTTTTTTTTTTTTTTTAGTATATGTGTGTAGAGAAGGTAACACTTAAAAAATGAATTCTTGTTTTCCAGATGGACAAGGTGGAGACAGAATTCCCAGGCAGCAGGATGGTAAACAAGTGCAGATCTGCGAAACAGCCTGTTGACCTTTGGTAACGTGTATAGCAACAGCAGGTAAGTCTGGAGAGAAAGAGCTTTATAGATCATGTAGGAGACTTAGACATGCATCTTGTAGCCCAGTGCTGTCCAATAGAACTTTGCATAATGGTGGTCCTACATTGGTGTTGTCCACCATGGTAGTCACTGGCTACCTGTGGCTACTGGACGCTTGAAATGTGGCTAGTACTATTGAGTTTATTTTATTGAATGCTTATTAATTTTATTAGCTCCATATGGCTAGTGGCCACCATATTGGACAGTACAACTCTAGGCAGTGGTGTTTTTTTTAGTTTGTTTGTTTGTTTTTTTGTGGTACGCGGGCCTCTCACTGTTGTGGCCTCTCCCATTGCGGAGCACAGGCTCTGGATGTGCAGGGTCAGCGGCCATGGCTCATGGGCCCAGCCGCTCCATGTCATGTGGGATCCTCCCGGACCGGGGCACGAACCCGTGTCCCCTGCATCGGCAGGCGGACTCTCAACCACTGCGCCACCAGGGAAGCCCTAGGCAGTGGTTTTAAATGAGAAGTAGCATAACCAGATTTATATGTCAGAAAGATTACTTTATAGTCAGAATGTGGAGAATGTGTTGGACAGGCGCAAGACCCCAAACAGTAAAATCAGTTAAGAGACTCTTGAAATAATATAGATAAGTGTGTATAAACTTTAGCCACCTCCTCAGTTAACAGCCCTTTATTCTCTTTTTTTTTCCATGTATTTGTTAGGTTGTTTATATGATTAGAACCCCAAAGAACAAGTAACAGTGGTTTAAGTAGGATAGAAAATTTATTTATCATGTGAATGTCCTGCTGAAAGGCAAGCCAGAAATTTCTGGAAGCTCTTCTCCAAAAAGTTCTCCAGTGGCCTGTGCTTTTCTTGCTGCTCTGTGATCTCCAGAGCACTATCCTTGTCCACATGGGCAAAACCAAATCACAGCCTATAGGAAAGGGAAGGAAAATATTGTGACCAAGCAAGTTCCTTTTAAGCAACATGACAATGAAAGTTGCCCACAACACTTTTGCTCACACTCTGTGTTAAGCTAAAACTTGGGACATTCTTTCTGACATCAGAGGGGCCATATATTTAGGAAAGTGTTTGTAAGTATGAAAAGCATGGGCAAATTTTCGGCCACAGCTCAGCCTTTATATAATAGTGTCCTTGCATGGAGAAAGAAGGAAGTGGTCTTTGAATGTGAGGAATAAGAGAAAACTTTTGTACAACATAAGAGAATCCTTGCTGTACTAGTCTGCTAGGGCTGTGGTAACAAAGTACCACACCTGGATGACTTAACCAACAGAAATGTATTGTCTCACAATTCTGGAGTCTGGAAGTCCAAAATCAGAGTGTCAGCAGGGTTGATTCCCTCTGAAGGGCTGTGAGGGAAAGATCTGTTTCAGGCCTTTCTACGCTTGTAGATGGCCATCCTTTCTCTATGTCTCTTCACATTGTCTTCCCTCTGTGTGTGTCACTGTGTTCATCTTTCCTCTTTTTATAAAGACACCAGTCATATTAGATTAGGGCCCACCCTAATGACCTCACTTTAACTTTTCCTCATTTTATTTCTTTAAAGACCCTGTCTCCAAATAAGGGTCACATTCTGAGGTCCTGAGGGATAGAACCTAAATGTTTGAATTTGGGGGGAATACAACTCAACCAATAATACCTAATCAATATCCGACCAGACTTCACATCTCATTTGACACCAGGAATCCGTATTCCTTAAGGAAACCATTCATCATAACATTTAACATGGTTTTATGGCAACCCCAAATAAATTTGCCAACTGCTGCTCTGTTTTGATAGTTAAAGGAGAGGTGCCCAAAGTACAGACTTCAGTGTTTTAAACAGTTAGAAAAGAAATAAATCCAGTCCTGCCTGTCTTCTTTAAATAGTCATGCAGTTTCTTCTGTCAGGGAACCTAAATCTCTAGCTATTAATGGCAGCTTGAAATTTAGGACAGAAGAACTTAATTCTTAAGTTAATGCTCCTTGTTCCCCAACTTTATATAAATGAAACAGGAAGAAAATAACATGATTTGCGGTACGCGGGCCTCTCACTGTTGTGGCCTCTCCCGTTGTGGAGCACAGGCTCCGGACGCGCAGGCTCAGCGGCCATGGCTCACGGGCCCAGCCGCTCCGCGGCACGTGGGATCTTCCCGGACCGGGGCACGAACCCGTGTCCCCTACATCGGCAGGCGGACTCTCAACCACTGTGCCACCAGGGAAGCCCGAAGAAGCCTTTTTTAAAGAAGTATATGATCTATTTGGGAAGTCACATTAAAACACAGACACACTGCAAGAACTACCCTGTAGGACTACTTATAAACAGGTATTTAAATAACATAAGCAGTATTTACAAGTTCAGTAGAATCTTTTAAAAAAGGAAGAGAGATAGCAATTAAGAGGGTTCCGTGCTCTCAGGTTTTATGACTTCATGTGATGGCTGAGATGGAGCATGCAGAGGAGTAGACATCCTTTTCATTAAAATATTTGGATGCTTGAGTCAAGAAATGTGGGCTTGAGAGCCATATTTTTTGGATCTTTAAAAATCTAATGAAAGCTGTGGGCTGACTCCTCAAAAAAATACACATACATTTGATATTTTGCATGAGTTTCTGTGTGTTCATGGATACCCTTTAGGCAGATGCTGTATATTATTTATCCTAAACTCCTTTCTCCTTTGATTTCCTCCACCATTGTAGCTAGAGAGCCAAAATCCTTCCCTTCCTTCTCTCTTGTAGTTGGGGTAGGATGTGAGCTGGGTCTGACCACTGAGATTCAAGTGAAAGTCGCTCGTGGGGGACTTCTGGAAACATTTTTTAAATGCGAGTGACTTCTCTAAAAAAATAAAATATAAAGGGAGGGGCTGTGACTTGGCTGGCATGCTCCATCAACTCTTTACCCTATATCCTTTGCTCTTCTCTCTCCCTGTCTGGAATTCAGACAAGATTCCTGGAGGAACAGCAACTATTATAGGTCTGTGATGATAAAAGCCACGGAACAAAGACAATTGAGCAAAGAAGACAGAGGGAGCCTGGGAACTTCATGACATTCTTGAACAGTGGTGCCAGCCCTGGATGACTGACCTCAGGACCTCTTGCTAAATGACATATACTAACTCCTTTCTGTTTAACCAACTGGAGTAGAATTTTCTTTTGCAGTGAATCCAATCCTAACTGATTGGCTAATATGTATTAGCACCTGTTGTGGGCCAGTGGAGTTCTAAGAATGTTTATGTACTAATGTTTTTAATCCTCACAATGAATGACTTTATGAGATAGACCAAAGGTTCTCAAAGTGTGGTCCCTGAGCCAGCAGCATTAGCATCTCCTGGAAACTTGTTAGAAATGCAGATTTGGGGGCCTGACCCCAGACCTCCTGAAGCAGAATCTCTGGGAGTGGGGCACAGCAGTCTGTGTTTTAACAAACCCTCCAGGCGATTCTGATGTATGCTGAAGTTTGACAACTTTATCTCTGTAGATAGGGTATTGTTGCTGTCCCCATTTTACAGATAAGTAGACTGAGCTGAATTTAAGTCACACAACCAGCAAGACTGACTCCTAAGTCTGTGTTTGTAGCCACTATGTTACATCACATGTTAAGAACTCCTGCTCTAAAGTAGTAGTCTTCAAAATTTGAAAGCATACTCCCCTGAAAAATTATGTACCCCCCTGCACATTTTTAGATCAACATCTAAAAATTTCACATAAGTTCAAACAGTTGTAAAGAATCTGATTTCCAGTACATTGTAAATTGTGACATTTCAAAATGTGTTCCATCACTCTTCTAAATGAGTCTAAATACCACAGTGATTATTTTTTAAATGGACTATCTATTTAAAAAAATAAGTCTTCTCTAACATTTGAAATTTTACATCCTCTCTTTTGTATTTGAACTCGTATTTTCATTCCCCTACCCCACAAAAATACATTCTTTTGTAACATGGCTGTTTTTGATCTACTCTGTGTGCTTTCTGCAACAAAAAAGTATAAACGTTGAACTTAATTTAAGAAAAAATTTCCGGTGACTATATAGCTTTGAGTTAACAATTTGTTTTCTGCATTAAGTTATTGCAATTTTTATTAGATCAAATCACTGAGTGTATGTTTTGATAAGTTATAAACATACAAACTAAAATTGAATTGCAAACTCATCTCTTAATGAGATGGATGGGACTAATATTTTCTAATTAATTAGTGTATCCATGGATGAATAGTCCTTGTTGCAAGACTGAAGTAAGTTCAACATCAATTTTATGTCTATTTCATTATTATAGATATGAGATAAATAAGTAGATAGGAATTAAAGGAGTTTTTGTTTGTTTTGCGTTACGCGGGCCTCCCACTGTTGTGGCCTCGCCCGTTGCGGAGCATGGGCTCCAGACGCCCAGGCTCAGTGGCCATGGCTCACGGGCCTAGCCGCTCCGCGGCATGTGGGATCCTCCCGGACCGGGGCACGAACCCGCGTCCCCTGCATCGGCAGGCGGACTCTCAACCACTGCGCCACCAGGGAAGCCCCGTTAAAGGAGTTTTGAAATAGGAATGCAATTCTAATTTTTCTAACCCCTGTATTACATGCTAAAACCACATTATCATTAAAATTTTTTTTTTTTGGCCGCGCAGTGCGGCATGTGGGATCTTAGTTCTCCGACCAGGGATTGAACCCAAACTCGCACCCCTTGTATTTGAAGCACGGAGTGTTAGCCACTGGGCCGCCAAGGAAGTCCCCATTAAAAATTTCTGTTAATCTGTTATTGACAACTGGGTTAGACCCTCTTTCATGTTTAAAAGCAAATACAGTAAGAAACCACCTGAGTTGCAAAAGAAGTTTGTTAACCAGTCTTTTAAGACATTCACTTTCTGACACCATTTTTTAGAGTCCTTTTGTCAGATGCTTCGAGGAGGCTTTGTGTCTTGGGGAAATATGAAGGGTAAGATATGGGATGGTTGAGAGTTATCTCCTTTTTCCTTAGTGGGAGAAGAGTTGTGACAAAAGGAGGTGGGAAGGCAGAAAGTTTTCAAGCAGATCACTCAGTGAATCCACATGGGTGTCCAAGGTCAGAAAAATGATTCCCTTAAAACTGTCTGTGTCCATTTATTCCCAGGGATATACATATTCTAGTTTTAAAACTAAAGGATACTAAGAGATACCTCTTAGAATCACCATTGTCAGGTCTCTTCCTCTGTCCAGAAGCCTGTCCAATGCTGCATACTTAATGTCAAGATGTATGCTGCAAAACAAGTAGTTTAAGGGATCAAATGGTAGTTATTGTTACATTATGTGTTAGATGTGAAATTAATATCTACGATAGATAATATATATAACACTTAGGAAACATGCTCATATTAATCTAAAATATAACTATTGGTTTCCAGGTATCCATAGGGAGGAAGTGTGTGAGGGTCACTCAAGAGAGTCAGTAGCATCTTTGCTCTCCCTGTCCCCAAGAAAGGGACAGGGGGAGCAAAGATGGAGAGTGGCCCCCAGAGGCACTTGACATTCTACCAGACACAACTCAATTTTCTGCTATCACAATTCCATCTTCACATTTTACATTAGTTGCTTTAAAAAATAAACGAATAGAAATCTATTAGTTTTCTGTTGCTGCATAATCCATTATTACAGTTTAACAAAACAATGCCCATTTATCTACTCAGAGTTCTATAGGTAAGAAGTGTGGGCACTGGGTAGCTGAGTTCTCTGCTCAGGATCTAACAAGGCTAAAATCATTCACGGGAATGCAGTCCAAGCTCTCAGGGTTATGGTAGAATCCCCGTTCCCTTGCTGCCAGCTGGGTGCTCTCAGCTTCCACAGGCCGCCTGCATTCCGTCGGCCCCTCCATCTTCAGAGCCAGCAACAGAGACCCCTCACTTCAAATCCCTCAGTTCCTCTCACACTTAAAATCTCTGACTCTAGGAAGAGCCCAGTCCCTTTTAAGGGCTCATCTAATTAGGTCAGGCTCACTCCTGATAATCTTCCTTTCTTCAAGTCAGCTGTGCTACATAGCAGACCCTAATGAAATTCCCAGTACAAGGGATTGTGCGGGACTTGTACACAAGGGGGAGGGCATCTTGGGGCCACCATAGAATTCTGCCTACCTCAAGAAACAACAATAGATGCTAGAGTTGAGTAGAAATTGCCTGCAGCACCCATGATTGGAAGAATTTAATAATCTCAGATACAACAGGTTCAGATCTCCTCTGTAGCAGAGATGGGAGTGGGATGGTACTTTTAGATCTGCATTTGAGTCTCTTGTGAAGCGAAATGACATAATTCAACTTCTGTAGGGATGGAACCCGGACATTGGTATCATCAGCATTACACCCTAAACAACTTTGCTAACCAGTCACTAAGAGACTGCTGTGTTTTCTCTTTAGAAAGTTTCAATAAAGGTAAAATCTTTGTTCCCTGGAGTCTCATTTCAGAAAAAACAAACACTCCACTCATCCTCTCTCTACCCCATCCAAGGGAAAGAAACAAAGATTAGAAAAGCCACCTTTGGTAGAGATGAATCTTGCCTCTCCACAGAAACTTAGCCTTTCTCAAAGCAGCTTATTCAGATAAAAGTTCTCAGGAGGAGCTTCCTTCCTTCTTCCCAGCATGGCCAGGAGCAAACGCGAAGCTGGTGGCTCAGACTTGAAACCCAAGGCAGCTCATGAAAATGACCCACTGAGCTGCCACTGGGATCGGAGAACTTTCAAATGCGGAATCTAGGTGTTGTGATATCAAAACATAAGGAACTTAACTATCAGGATGATTTTTATTTGATTTCTGGGTTTCTTTTAAGGACTACTGTAAAGGAAGGGTGTGAGTTTCTTCTAAGGGGAAAGAGGACTAACCTGCAGAGTGGCAAAGAGCCCTTCTTAATCTGCCAGCCCTTCTTAATATATAATCTTTTCATTCTTACAAGTACCTTCCATGAAGTAGGGATTATTATCCGCCATTTAACAAATGAAGAAATCAAGGCTCAGAGAATCAGTGGGAAAGCCAGAATTAGAATATATGATTGTTGAGTTTCCAAATCCATGTTCTTTCAAATCATCTTAAAGATGCCAGGCTTCTGGTCCTCTGAATTTTAAAGAGAACAGAATTTAATATGCTGGCATTTCAATCAGTGGAGAGAATATGGATATTCAGTAATGGTGTTGGGATTACTGGTAATCCTCTGGAAATAAAGTAGAGTTGGATCTATACCTCACATGTTAAGACACAGAAAAAATCAAATATATCAAAGATCTAAATATAAAAAGAAATAATGGACATTCTAGAAGAAATCATAGAGTTCTTTTGTTACCCGTGCTGATCCTGTAGTGGGAAAAGGCATATCCAAGTCAAACATAAAACCAGAAGAAAAGACTGATAATTTCACCTGCATAGTTCAAAGTCTACATGTCCAAATTTGCCACAAAGTGCAAAGGCAAATAGCAACCGAAGTACTTGTGACATATCAAAACATGACTTAATCGACTCATTTAAAGAGCTCTTAAAAATCCGAAGAGAAGGACCTAACAATTAAGTAGAAAAATGAGTAAAGAATATTAAAAAGCAGTTCACAGAAAAGGAAATACAGATGGCTTTTAAACATAAAAGATGTTCGATAACACTACAACAAGAGAAATGCAAAAAACAAAACTCCACTAAGGGACCACTTTGACATTTCAAACTGGAAAAACAAAACAAAAATCTCGTATTCTGCTGGCGAGGAATCAACAATATTTTCCAGAGTTGGGCTTTCTGAGTACAACCATCTGGAAACAATGAGAATCCCCCTACTCACATCCTGTGGGCTACAGAGAGCTTCTTTACTGTTGCCTGAGGAACAAATGGGTCCAAAGTTCCATTCCTCTTAGAACTCAAAGAGCTGGGGTATTTAAATCTCTTTAGGCAGACTATTGATTTGGGTGGTTTTTCTTATGTTGGCAATCTGATAAGACGGGGTGGGGGGGCGGGAAATAATTCACACACTTAATACTGCTTACTGAAGCAATTTCTTTAGGCTTGAAGACAAAAAGCAAAGTAGTGTTTTCACAAAAGGATAGAAAAATAGACATGTAATCAATCACATATATTTCCAAAGGCCTGTATTCCTTTCTGGAAAGATTCTGGGGATCAAAACTCAAACTACCGAGAGTGGGGTTCGAACCCACGCGGGCACTAGCCCATTGGATCTTAAGTCCAACGCCTTAACCACTCGGCCATCCCGGTTGCTGAGTGTTATATGCTTTTGCAATTATTTTTTAATTAGAAGCAATGTATTTGTGGTGCACATTTAAGGAAATACTGAATTATTTCTGGTTTTGTGGAATTGCATCAAAATATGAGGAGGATTATTACAGAGAAAACACAGCAAGCTCTCTGTGCTTTCAGAATCCACCCACTTTTTCCGATCCCCTCTCACTAGATCACCTCAAGTTCCAGAGAAATGTTTGTCTTTACTCAATACGAAAAGGAGAAGACGAGTGGGAGGAGGGGAGCAGAGAGCAATAGAAACCACCACATCAACGCCACCTACTACCTCGACTTTACCAAAGGCGCTGTCCCAGTTTTTCCTTAAGAGATCATCGTTTTGCCTGCTGAATTCAAGCCCCCACCCCACACCCAGAGAAGCATTGGAGGTAACAGGTTGGGGCCCTAAAGACATTATATTAAAACGAGCTCACCTTGGGGTTACATTTGGAAATCCCTAGTGGACACAGACGCAGTTCAAATTCGTGATTTTGATTTTAATGACAAAATGCGTTAACTGACAGCCCAATATGTCCACAAAAGAAACACACCGAGCTAGGTATGGACTACAGACAGGAAGACACCGCACCAGAACTCCAAGGGCTTCCAGAAAAGCCAGCGATTGTTACAATGGCGAATCCAATCTTTGCGGCCAAAAGTATCCCCCGGGAGACTTATTACGAATGCAGATTTCAGAACCCCTCTTGCAATGGATCCTTTGCTAAAGAGATATAGGGTAGATAGATCCCAAGACTCTTAATTTTACCAAGCACTCCCAGGTAATTCTAACATCAATTGTCTTCTGGCAACACTAAGTTAAGAGTGCTGAAAGTTGTCATGGGAATTGAAGAATCCATGAAAGAAACTCCCAAATAGGAATTTTGGTGTATCTGGAGGAGACAGAGCTGAAATTAAATCCTGAAGCAAGGTTAGAATATAACTAATTAATACTGAACACCTAATGTGTGAATGTCCCTCAGGTAACCAACGGAAACCCCACAATGAAAGAGGTGTGTCAGCTGTACCAGACAAGCAAAGAGGGTCCAAGGACAACTGCTCAAGTTGATGAAGAAGCCCAATCCTTATTTGGAATGTTTGGATTGACTGGGTCCACACCCAGATCTTTCTCTTTGCCTGATAAATTCATGTACAAGAAACGGCCCCCTCAAATCCTTTGGCTGTCCAGTTCTGAGTTTTATCTCTGGCCAGATCAAGGTTCCATTCCTAGAAGAGGAGATTCCTGCCCAGGTACACCTTCTAGTTAAATCCCAAAGAAACTGGTGAAATAAAAAATAATTGCAGATTAAAGTGTGACATTTTGTAAAATAAGATGCTCAGTATCTTTGAGGAGTGGTGGCTTCGTGGCTTAGTTGGTTAAAGCGCCTGTCTAGTAAACAGGAGATCCTGGGTTCGAATCCCAGCGAGGCCTTTCTCTTCACGGTTTTATAAGGTAAAGGCAAACTCCTCACCGCTTAACAATTTGGATTTAAACCTGACTGAAGCCTCAGACGTGGAATCTTGATGGCTGCTGTTTGAGGCATCTTGCAGAGAAACAAAAAAACAGGAGTTAGAAAATTATTCGCCATAAACTATAATTGGCTTGTTGTCTCGTTGAGTTTTAACACATTTTGGGTAACAGTCCTTTATTAGATGTGTCATTTGCAAATATTTTCTCTCCATCTGTCTTGTTTTTTCATTCTCCTCAAAGTGTCTTTCACAGAGCAGAAGTTCTTAAATTTTAATGAAGTTCAGCTTTAATTCTTTCTTTAATGGATTGTGCCTTTTTAAAAAATTGAAGTATAGTTGATTTACAAGGTTGTGTTAGTTTCAACTGTACAGCAAAGTGATTCATACCTATATCTACATCTATATATACAATCAAACATGTTGGTATTATTATTTTGAACAAACCGTTATCAGTCAGATCAATTTAGAATAAGAAAAATAAAAGTTTTTATTTTACCTTTACTTATTCCTTCTCTGATGCTTTCTTTATGTAGACCCAATTTTCTGACCTATGTCATTTTCTTCTCTCTAAAGAACTTCTTTTAACATTTCTTGCAAGGCAGGTCCACTGGCAACAAATTCTCAATTTTTGTTTGTGTAATTCTTTATTTCTTCTTCACTTTTGAGGGATAATTTCACAGGGTGCAGAATTCTAGATTTTTTTTTTTTCTCTCAACGCTTTAAATATTTCACTCTACTCTCTTCTTGCTTACATGTGTTCTGAGGAGAAGTTGATATAATTCTTATCTTTGCTCCTCTGTAGGTAATTGTTTCTCCTCTGTCAACTTTCAAGATTTTTTTCTTTATGTTTGTTTTTCTGTAGTTTGAAAATGATATGCCTACGTATAATTTTTTTGGCATTTATCTTGGTGTTCTCTGAGGTTCCTGGGTCTGTGGTTTGGTGTCTGGCATTAATTTGGGGAAATTTTTCAGTCGTTGTTTCAAACATTTTTTCTGTTTCTTTTTTTCTCCTTCTGAAATTTCCATTACACATATGTTATGCCTTTTGTAGTTGTCACAGTTCTTGGATAATCCGTTCTCTTTTTTTTCATTCTTTTTGTTTTTTTGCTTTTCAGTTTTGGACATTTCTATGGAGATATTCTCAAGCTCCGTGATCCTTTGCTCAGCTGTGTCCCGTCCACTGGTAAGCCCATCAAAGGCATTCTTCATTTCTGTTACAGTGTTTTTGATCTCTAGCATTTCTTTATGATTCTTTCTTAGAATTTCCATCTCTCTGCTTACATTGCCCATCTTTTCTTGCATGTTGTCTACTTCATCCATTAGAGCACTTAGCATCTTAATCGTAGTTGTCTTAAAATTACAGGTTTGATAATTCCAGCATCCCTGCCATATCTGAGTATGGTTGTGATGTTTGCTCTGTCTCTTTAAACTATGTCTTTTGTCATTTAGTATGTCTTGTAATTTTTTCTTGTTAGCTGAACATGATATGCTGGGTTTTTTTAAAAAAACAAAAAACTGCTGTAAATAGGTCTTAATAATGTGATGGTAATGTAGGGGCGTGGGGAAGCATTCTGTAGTCCTATGATTAGATCTCAGTCTTTTAGTGAGCCAGTGTCCTTAACTGTGAACTTCACACATGCTTCTCAGTATTTTCCCTCTGCCTTAGGTGGTAACAGGTAGGCCAGAGGGAGCTGGAGTTGGGTATTTCCCTTCTTACACGTGGAAGGCTAAAGCTGGCTTGAACTGGTTATTTCCCTTACCCCAGGTCACTTAGGCTGCGATAAGACCCTAGCAGTTAGTCTCTGGTTAACTAGTTTCTCCTGAGGGCAGACCTTGTTGAGAATAGAATTCTCTGGTGTATTTAAAAACGACTCATTTCCCCTATTCTTGCCAGAAGCATGAGGAGATTTTCCTCCCATACTCACTTTGAAAGACTGGTTGCAATCCTGAAGGTAAAATTTACTGAAGTGTGGGGACCGAGATGACTGGGTGCCCTGGGAGCTATTATCTCTCAGACTTGTCCACACTGAGCCTCCTGCAATTCCTCAATTACAGTTCAGGTCTCTATCCCAGCACTGGTTCCTGTAGAGCTTTATGCTGTGGGTTTCTGCTCTGATAAGTTGTGATTCTGTGTATTTGCTTGTTTGTCCAGTTTTGGGGGCAGTGAATTGCCCCGTGACCTCAGTTCTCTGATGGAGCTAAAAAGTGTTCTCTTTTTCAGTTAGTTCAGTGCTTTTCTTGTTTTGGGGACAGTGTAGTGACTTTCAACTTCTTACATGCCTGACAGTTAATATACATTTAAACCTATAATTTTTCTCTCCCAAACTGTTTCAAAATTGTTGAGGCTACCCACAAATATTGATATTGTACTTCATTATGTTTTTAGTTTGAGCTATTTTCTAATTTCTTGTTTTGTTTTTAACTCATGGGTTATTGAGGAGTGTATGTTACTTTCACAACATTTGGAGATATTCTCATTTTCTTTTTGTTACTGATTTCTAGTTTAACTTTATATTGATTTTGTTATACTTCATTACTTAGTCCTTTAACAATTTAGAGAGATTTTCTTAATGGCCCAAATTTTGTGAATTTTCCATATGCACTTAAGAAGAGTGTATATTCTGCAGCTGTTTGTTATTGTGTCTTACAAAAGTCTAATAGGTCAAGTTGTTCGATTGAGTGTAGTTCAAATCTTTTATTTCTTTACCGATTACATTTTTACCTGCTTCTTCTGTTTATTACTGAGAGAAGTATGTTAAGACCCCGAGCCACAAATGTGGATTTTTCTAGTTTTAGTTCCATCCATATTTTTAAAGACTTGTAAATCTATAATTATTGCAAAACTAAGTTGCAAAGAAAGTACAGAGAAGTCCCATATACCCTTCTCCAAGTTTCCTCCAATGCTTATATCTTATATAATTATAGTACAATCAAAACTGGAAATTTGACATTGGTACAATGTGTGCATGTGATAGTTCTAGGTCATTTTATCACGTGTGTAGATTCATATGACAATCACCAAAAGCAAGATACAAAACAATTCTATCACCACAAAGTTCTCCCTCCTGTTGCTACCCCTTTATAGTCACACCCACTTCCCTCTCCCCTTGACAACTACTAACCTGTTCGTAATCTCTATGATTTTGTCATTTTGAGAATGTTACATAAATATAATCATACAGTAGATGACCTTTTAAGACTGGCTTTTTTCTCTCAGCCTAATGCCCTTGAGATCCATCCAATTTGTTGTGTGAATTGTTCTTGCCTTTTTACTATTGAGTAGTATTCCATAGTATAGATCTATCATAGTTTATTTAACCAATAACCTATTGGGAAATATTTTGCTTGCTTCCAGTGTTTTGCTCTTAGAAATAAAGCTGCTACGAATAAGCATGTACAGATGTCTGTGTGGACATAAATTTTCATGTCTTTTTAAAATTTATGTATTTTGAAATTATGTTATTGAACGCATATACATTTAGGATTGTTGTTTCTCCTTTATAAAATGTCTTTCTTCTAACTGTGAAATGCCTCTCTTTTATTATTATGAATTGTCTCTATCTGTGGTAACGCTCCTTGTCTTAAAGTCTATATTTTTTTATGTTAATACAGCCACACCAGCTTGTTTAATGGTTAACCTTTGTGTTGTGTGTCTTTCTCTATCTTTTCTATGTTACATCCTTATATATATATATTTTCCAGGGCATTTTAAAAATTGTGGTAAAATATATATAACGTAAAATTTGCCATTTTAACCATTTTTAAGTGTGCAATTTAGCAACATTAAGTATATTCACATTGTTGTGCAACCATCACCATTATCCATCTCCAGAACATTGTCATCATCCCAAACTGAAACTCTGAACCCCTTAAACAATAACTCCTAACCCACCCTCCTTCTCCAGTCCTTGGTAACTACTCTCTCTGTCTCTATGAATTTGACTATTTTACGTATCTCATATAAATGTAATTGTGCAATATTTGACCTTTGGGTCTGGTTTATGTCCCTTAGCATAATGTTTTCAAGGTTCATTCATATGGTAGCATATGTCAGGATTTCATTCCTTTTAAAGACTAAATAATATTCCATTGTATGTATATATTACATTTTGTTTATGTGTTGATGGACATTTGGCTTGATTCCACCTTTTGACTATTGTGAATAATGCTGCTATAAACATTTATATATAAGTATCAGTTTGAGCCCCAGCTTTCAATTCTTTTGGATATACATTTAGAAGAGGAATTGATGGATCATATAGTAATTCTATGTTTAACTCTTTGAGAAACTACCAGACTGTTTTATACAGAGGCTGCACCACTTTACATTTCCATCAGCAATGCATAAGGATGTCAATTTTCTACATCTTCCCTGACACTTAGTTTCTTCTTCTTTTTTTTGTAATATACTAACCTCTCTGATGGGTATGAAGTGTTATCTCATTGTGGCTTTGATTTGCATTTCCCTAATAGCTAATGATGTTGAAACATCTTTTCATGTGCTTATTGGCTGTTTGTATATCTTTTTTTGAGAAATGTCTATTTAAGTCCTTTGTCTATTTTTAAACTGTTTTTTGGGGTTTTTTTTTTTTGTTTTTTGGTTGTTGTTCAGTTGTAGTTCTTTATTTTTTCTGGACATTAATCCTTTGTCAGATATATGCTTCACAGATATTTTCTCCCATCCTATGGGTTGTCTCTTAACTCTCTTGATGGTGACTTTTGATGAACAAAAGTTTTTAATTTTGATGAAGTCCAATTTCAATATTTTTTTCCTTTGTTGCTTGTGCTTTTGGTGTCATATACAAGAAATCACTGTCAAATCTAATGTCATGAAGATTTTCCCCATTGTTTTATTCTAATAGTTTTATGGTTTTAGTTCTTACATTTAGGTCTTTGATCTCTTTTGAGTTAATTCTTGTGTGTGGTGCAAGGTAAGTGTCCAACTTCATTCTTTTGCATGTGAATATCCAGTTTTCCCAGCACTATTAGTTGAAAAGACTGTCCTTTCTTCATTGAATCATCTTGGCACTCTTGTCAAAAACCAATTGATCATATATGCAAGAATTTACTTGTGGGGTCTCTGTTCTATTTAATTGGTCTATGTATCTGGCTATATGCCAGTACCACAGTAGTTTGGTTACTGTAGCTTTAAAGTAAGTTGTGAGATCAGGAATTGAGAGGGCTCCAACTTTATTCTTCTTTTTCAAGATCATTTTGGCTATTTGGGGGTCCCGTGAAAGCCCGTGTGAATTTTAGGATGATTTTTCTATTTCTAGAAAAAAGGTTGGGATTTTGATAGGGATTGCATTGAATCTGTAGATCACTTTGCGTATTACTGACATCATAACAATATCACTCTTACAATTCATGAACACAGATGTCTTTCCATTCACTGATATCTTCTTTAATATCTTCCAGCAAAGTTTTATACTTTTCAGTGTACACGTCTTCCTCCACCTTGATTAAGTTCATTCCTAAGTGTTTCATTCTTGTTGATGCAATTGTAATTGTTTTAATTTCTGTTTTGGATTGTTCAGTTGTTAGTATATAGAAATGCAACTGAGTTTTGTATGTTGATTTTGTGTCCTTCAGTTTTGTTGAATTCATTTAATAGCTCTAACGTGTGTGTGTGTGTGTGTTTAATGTTCAGGATTTTCTACATATGAGATTACACCATCTTCTGTAAACAGAGAACATTTTACTTCTTCCTATCCAATTTGAATCCCTTTTATTTCTTTTTCTTATTTACTTGCCCTGGCTAGATATGATAGTAATATGCTGAATAGAAGTAGTGAAAGTGGGCACCTATGCCTTGTTCCAGATATTAGAGAAAAAGCTTACACTTTTTCACCATTGAAGATGATAACTGTGGCTTTTTCATAAATGGCTTCTGTCATGAAGATAAAGTTTCCTGCTTTATAGAATAGTTTCCTGCTTTTCCTAGTTTATTGAGTTTTTTTTTATCATGAAAGAATGTTGAATTTTGTCAAATGCTTTTTTTGCATCTATTGAGATGATCGTGTGGTTTTTTTTCCTTCATTCTGTTAATGTGGTATATATTACATTGATTGATTTTCATGTGTTCAACCACATTTGCACTCCAGGAATATATCATACTTGGTTATGGTGTATAACATGTTGCTGAATTTGGTTTGCTAATATTTTGAGGATTTTTGCATCTATGTTCATCAGGGATATAGGTCTGCAGTTTTCTTTTCTTCTAATGGCTTTGATATTAGGGGAATGCTGTCCTCATAGAATTAGTTAAGAAGTGTTCCCTCCTTTTCAAGTTTTTGGAAGAATTGAAGAGGGATTGGTGTTAATTCTTCTTTAAATGTTTGGTAGAATTCACCAGTGAAACCATCTGGGTTGGGCTTTTCTTTGTTGTGATGTTTTTGATTATTGCTTCAATATACTTAATAGTTATAGGTCTATTAAAATTTCTCTTCCTTCATGTTTCAGTTTTGGTAACTTGTGTGTTTATAGGAATTTGTCCATTTCATTTAGGTTATCCAATATGCTATCATACACTTTTTCATAGTATCTTCTTGTAATATTTTTATTTCTGTAAAATCTGTATTAATGTCCCCACTTGCATTTCTAATTTTAGTAATTTAAGTATCTTCTCTTTGTTTTTCTTTGTAAATCTACCTAAACATTTATATATTTTGTTGCACTTTTCAAAGAGCCAAATTTTGGTTTCATTGATATTTTTTATATTGTTTCCAGCCTGCCCTTCCTGATTACCAGCCTTATCTGAGTGCCTGCCCTATGGATTTAGAACTTGTTTTGCCAGTCCCCACAATTAGCATACCCCAATTCCTCCAATAAATAGCCCCCTCCAATATAAAAATGTTCTTTTGATGATTCTACACAAATTGACCACCTCTGGGCAGAACATCCCCAGACATTTTCCAGTAACTACCCACCCTCCCCAGAGGGAACCACTATTCTGACTCCTAACAATAGAAAGGAGTCTTGCCTACTTTGTCATGTAAACAATTGGACTCATAGAATACATCCTCTTTTGTGTGTGGTTTCTTTTGATCAGCAGGTCTGTGAGGTTCATTCCTATAAGTTGTGGACTGTTCTTTCTTGTTGCATTCTAGTTTTTCACGCTAATGTATCCATGCAACTGCAGATGAGCACTAGGAAAGTTTCCATTCTCTCGACTATTATGAGTAGGTTGCTAGATATTCTGGTAAATATCCCTGGATTGTAGAAAAACTTTCACCCATCCTGACAAAAAACACAACCACACAAACACACATGCACGTTTCTGTAGTGTAGTGGTTATCACGTTCGCCTAACATGTGAAAGGTCCCTGGTTGGAAACCGGGTGGAAACACAAGAATTTTGCTTCTGAGAGTGTCCGTTTGACCACATGGAATCTTTGTTTATCTTCAAACTCAGGGAACCTTCTCGCTTCTTCCATAGTCCGGAGCCACAGTGAAATTCGCATTGCCCATCTGCCTCCCGATTCTTCTGCCCCAGCAGACCTCTCTCTCTTTCAGTTCCGAGTCCGAGTCCTCAGGTTGTTAGGGACTCTGGTGGTGTCATCTAAGGAAGCGCCCTCAGCAAAGGACCCCGCCTGTGACACAAGACACAAGTGACACTGGCTTCCTTGGAACCCCGAGAGCCGGACCTGTGGGTTTTCTGCAGAGTTTTCTCAAGGATTTATAAGAAGGAACAGAATTCTGCTTTGAGCTGGGCAGGGAACTGGAGAGTTTATTCTCTGCCAAAGTGCGGAGAGGATTTTCTACGACAATGGTTAAGTGGTAACATTATTTGGACAAGTGGATCTGCACTTACACAGAAACCGTCTGGAGTTTTGTTCTGTTTTGTTTTTGTTTTTTAAATCAACTACCAATATGGGTGTTCGAACCCCTAATAGAGGCATTATCTCAGGATGCTCTTATTTACTAATCAGTAAAAAAATAATTACTTTTCACTTATACAACTTAAGATCTTGCTAAACCACCATTTTCACTTAACATTTCACTATAATGAAGAAGGCTATTCCCTCATTCTTCTTATTTCCACCTTCCGTAAGCTACCAATCGCAAAGCACCCATTTCTTCAATAAACTCGATAAACCATCTAAATGGTTGAAAGTTTATTTAAACAACAGAACAAAAAAAGCAACGACAAAACCTCCCATGTGTGGAAAGAGCTTGAGAAAGAGAATGCCTGAGCTCATTCTTGTGTTGTTTTGGGGAAATAGGAAAGATGTCCTTTTCCACTTTGTACCCCTGCCTAAGGAAAAAAAGAGGCACGCGTCCTCACTGAAAATCAAAACTGATCTTTAAAACTGAACTAATAGACTTGAAGGAAGAACTTTAGTTCTTTCACTTCTGTGGATTTAGCCCAGAAAATCCACGGAGAAGGTGCTACAGTGAGAGCGTTTCTTCCATGCTTCTTAGGACATCCTTGCGCTAATCAAGGTTGCCCCCCAAAGGGTTGGAATCAGCACGAGTGATATTGGTCTGACCTGCTGAGATACGCACGTGCCCTGGATTCACAGGTTCAGATCACTACTGGCAGATCCATTTTCTGGAGAGAGACATTCCATTTCTGGAGAAAATTTTCTGTAGAAAGATCTGATTTTCGTTGGATTCATTGATTTTCCCAAGACTCCCAAGTTGCACTAAACCGCTCATCCAGGGCCAGTCTTGGACGCCATTGGAGAGGTTGGTACCCTTTTGCCACGAGTTTCCAGAAAGGCCTGAAGTGGTGCTTCTGTGCTGTGCTGTATGGTCTCCATAAGACCAGTTTTCTTCCTCCAGCCAGTTCCATTTATTATGTGTTTATAAATTTTCCTTTAATTATTTAGTTTTGAATGAGTAACTTAGCTTCAGTTACCATTCCAGAGACTACTCTTACAGTTTACTGTGTTTATAGTGTTTCTTAAATTCCTCAAGTTTTAAAGTAGATTCATGTTCACTTGGTTCCAACATCCTCAGTATAGATAGAACTACCATGAATATCACCTTCCCACGTCTGTTTGCCATCTGGGTGTGGTGATGGATGTTAACTAGATTTATCATGGTGGTCATTTCATAATATATACAAATGTTATAATGTTATATTCAATTACATCTCAATTTTTTAAAAATTCAGAGATTGTCAGTGGGTAAAAAAAACAAGACTCAACCATATGTTGTCTACAAGAAACCAACTTTAGATATAAAGATACAGATAGAGAGGGCAGACAGCAGAAGCAAGAACTACAATCCTGCAGCCTGTGGAACAAAAACCACATTCACAGAAAGACAGACAAGATGAAAAGGCAGAGGGCTATGTACCAGATGAAGGAACAAGATAAAACCCCAGAAAAACAACTAAATGAAGTGGAGATAGGCAACCTTCCAGAAAAAGAATTCAGAATAATGAACAACATTAAATGCAGCAACATTCACATTATAGGGGTCCCAGAAGGAGAAGAGAGAGAGAAAGGACCAGAGAAAATATTTCAAGAGATTATAGTCAAAAACCTCCCAAACATGGGAAAGGAAATAGCCACCCAAGTCCAGGAAGCGCAGAGAGTCACATACAGGATAAACCCAAAGAGAAACATGCTGAGAAACATAGTAATCAAAGTGGCAAAAAGTAAAGACAAAGAAAAATTATTGAAAGCAGCAAGGGAAAAATGACAAATAACATACAAGGGAACTCCCATAAGGTTAACAGCTGATTTCTCTGCAGAAATTCTACAGGCCAGAAGGGAGTGGCATGATATACTTAAAGCGATGAAAGGGAAGAACCTATAACCAAGATTACTCTACCCAGCAAGGATCTCATTCAGATTTGATGGAGAAATCAAAAGCTTTACAGACAAGCAAAAGCTAAGAGAATTCAACACCACAGAAACAGCTCTACAACAAATGCTAAAGGAACTTCTCTAAGTGGGAAACACAAGAGAAGAAAAGGACCTACAAAAACAAACCCAGAACAATTAAGAAAAAGGTAATAGGAACATACATATTGATAACTATGTTAAACGTGGATGGATTAAATGCTCCAACCAAAAGAGGATTCAGCACGACCAAACCAGCTCTACAACAAATGCTAAAGGATCTTCTCTAAGTGGGAAACACAAGGGGAGAAAAAGACCTACAAAAACAAACCCAAACAATTAAGAAAATGGTAATAGGAAGATACATATCGATAATTACCCTAAACGTGAATGGATTAAATGCTCCAACCAAAAGACACAGGCTTGCTGAATGGATACAAAACTAAGACCCATATATATGCTGTCTACAAGAGACCCACTTCAGACCTAGGGACACATTCAGACTGAAAGTGAGGGGATGGAAAAAGATATTCCATGAAAATGGAAATCAAAAGAAAGCCAGAGTAGTAGCAATACTCATATCAGATAAATAGACTTTAAAATAAAGAATGTTACAAGAGACAAGGAAGGACACTACATAATGATCAGGGGATCAATCCAAGAAGAAGATATAACAATTATAAATATATATGCACCCAACATAGGAGCACCTCAATACATAAGGCAACTGCTAACAGCTATAAAAGAGGAAATCGACAGTAACACAACAATAGTGGGGGACTTTAACACCTCACTTACACCAATGGACAGACATCCAAAATGAAAATATATAAGGAAACAGAAGCTTTAAATGACACAATAGACCAGATAGATTTAATTGATATTTATAGGACATTCTATCCAAAAACAGCAGATTACACTTTCTTC